>NC_037354.1:18235954-18538984 GCF_002263795.3 Bos taurus
CACTCAGTCACGTCTGACTCTCTGTGACCCCATGGACCGTAGTCCACCAGGCTCTTCTGTCCATGGAATTCTCCAGGCAAGAATACTGGAATGGGTTGCCATTTCCTCCTCCAAAACTTTCAACTCTAATGGATAACATTTAGCATTTTATAAAACAAATATTTTTAATAGTGCTCAGTTTAGTTCAGTTCAGTCATTCAGTCATGTCTGACTCTTTGTGACCCCATGAATCACAGCATGCCAGGCCTCCCTGTCCATCACTAACTCCCTGAGTTCACTCTAACTCATGTCCATCGAGTCAGTGATGCCATCCAGCCACCTCATCCTCTGTCATCCCCTTCTCCTCCTGCCCCCAATCACTCCCAGCATCAGAGTCTTTTCCAATGAGTCAACTCTTCTCATGAGGTGGCCAAAGTATTGGAGTTTCAGCTTTAGCATCAGTCCTTCCAATGAACACCCAGGACTGGTCTCCTTTAGGATGGACTGGTTGGATCTCCTTCCAGTCCAAGGGACTCTCAAGAGTCTTCTCCAACACCACAGTTCAGAAGCATCAATTCTTCGGCACTAAGCTTTCTTCACAGTCCAACTCACATTCATACACAACCACTGGAAAAACCACAGCCTTGACTAGAAGCTACATTATATATATATATATATACACACACACACACACATATATATATATTACAACTGTAGCTGAAACTGTATAAACAACTCGGCAGACAAATACGAAACCCACATTAAATCTTCTTTCATGGGCTTGCATTTCTAAACCTGGAAGCTATATAGGGAGCTTCTAAATTAACAATGCATTAAAACTCTGCTCAATAAAGTATAATTTCCACCTCAGAACAGATGTTTTTTAAATATATACTCCATCATCAAAAGCTGTGTTACCAACCATTGGTAAGATATTACAGGTCATTCATCAAATATATATGAGGTAGTGCTATCAACAGGGAAGAGCTCTGATCTCAGCAGTGAAAACCGTTAGGAAAGTGAATAAATATCCTTATGATTTTTAGAAAATAATACCAAGAGCCACTTTCTACCATCATATAATTCTATCAAAATTGCATTCTTGCTCAATAAATAAATGAAGGGAATAACTGACTATTAATATATTTGGGGTGTTAAGGATTATTTTTCCATTTCATAAATAGACCAGAATAAGTTAGAGTTATATCACATCATTAGATCAGATCAGAGCAGAGCAGTCACTCAGTCGTGTCCAACTCTTTGCGACCCCATGAATCGCAGCAAACCAGGCCTCCCTGTCCATCACCAACTCCCGGAGTTCACTCAGACTCACGATCATCAAGTCAGCGATACCATCCAGCCATCTCATCCTCTGTCGTCCCCTTCTCCTCTTGCCCCCAATCCCTCCCAGCATCAGAGTCTTTTCCAATGAGTCAACTCTTCGCATGAGGTGGCCAAAGTACTGGAGTTTCAGCTTCAGCATCATTCCTTCCAAAGAAATCCCAGGGCTGATCTCCTTCAGAATGGACTGGTTGGATCTCCTTGCAGTCCAAGGGACTCCACAAGAGTCTTCTCCAACACCACACTTCATAAGCATCAATTCTTCGGCACTCAGCCTTCTTCACAGTCCAACTCTCACATCCATACATGACCACAGGAAAAACCATAGCCTTGACTAGACAAACCTTTGTTGGCAAAGTAATGTCTCTGCTTTTGAATATGCTATCTAGGTTGGTCATAACTTTTCTTCCAAGGAGTAAGCGTCTTTTAATTTCATGGCTGCAGTCACCATCTGCAGTGATTTTGCAGGCCAGAAAAATAAAGTCTGACACTATTTCCACTGTTTCCCCATCTATTTCCCATGAAGTGATGGGACCAGATGCCATGATCTTCGTTTTCTGAATGTTGAGCTTTAAGCCAACTTTTTCACTCTCCTCTTTCACTTTCATCAAGAGGCTTTTTAGTTTCTCTTCACTTTCTGCCATAAGAGTGGTGTCATCTGCATATCTGAAGTTACTGATATTTCTCCCGGCGACCTTGATTCCAGCTTGTGCTTCTTCCAGTCCAGCGTTTCTCATGATGTACTCTGCATATAAGTTAAATAAGCAGAGTGACAATATACAGCCTTGATGTACTCCTTTTCTTATTTGGAACCAGTCTGTTGTTCCATGTCCAGTTCTAACTGTTGCTTCCTGACCTGCATACAAATTTCTCAAGAGGCAGATCAGGTGGTCTGGTATTCCCATCTCTTTCAGAATTTTCCACAGTTTCTTGTGATCCACACAGTCAAAGGCTTTGGCATAGTCAATAAAGCCGAAATAGATGGTTTTCTGGAACTCTCTTGCTTTTTCCATGATCCAGCGGATGTTGGCAATTTGATCTCTGGTTCCTGTGCCTTTTCTAAAACCAGCTTGAACATCAGGAAGTTCACGGTTCACATATTGCTGAAGCCTGGCTTGGAGAATTTTGAGCATTACTTTACTAGCGTGAGATGAGTGCACTTGTGCAGTAGTTTGAGCATTCTTTGGCATTGCCTTTCTTTGGGATTGGAATGAAAACTAACCTTTTCCAGTCCTGTGGCCACTGCTGAGTTTTCCAAATTTGCTGACATATTGAGTGCAGCACTTTCACAGCATCATCTTTCAGGATTTGGAATAGCTCAACTGGAATTCCATCACCTCCACTAGCTTTGTTCATAGTGATGCTTTCCAAGGCCCACTTGACTTCACATTCCAGGATATCTGGCTCTAGGTCAGTGATCACACCATCATGATTATCTGGGTCATGAAGATCTTTTTTGTACAGTTCTTCTGTGTATTCTTGCCATTTCTTCTTAATATCTTCTGCTTCTGTTAGGTCTATACCATTTCTGTCCTTTACTGAGCCCATCTTTGCATGAAATGTTCCTTTGGTATCTCTGATTTTTTTGAAGAGATCTCTAGTCTTTCCCATTCTGTTGTTTTCCTCTATTTCTTTGCATTGATCGCTGAAGAAGGCTTTCTTATCTCTTCTTGCTATTCTTTGGAACTCTGAATTCAGATGTTTATATCTTTCCTTTTCTCCTTTGCTTTTCGCTTCTCTTCTTTTCACAGCTATTTGTAAGGCCTCCCCAGACAGCCATTTTGCTTTTTTGCATTTCTTTTCCATGGGGATGGTCTTGATGCCTGTCTCCTGTACAATGTCACGAACCTCTTTCCATAGTTCATCAGGCACTCTATCTATCAGATCTAGGCCCTTAAATCTATTTCTCACTTCCACTGTATAATCATAAGGGATTTGATTTAGGTCATACATGTATGGTCTAGTAGTTTTCCCTACTTTCTTCAATTTAAGTCTGAATTTGGCAATAAGGAGTTCATGATCTGAGCCACAGTCAGCTCCTGGTCTTGTTTTTGCTGACTGTATAGAGCTTCCACATATTTGGCTGCAAAGAATATAATCAATCTGATTTCGGTGTTGACCATCTGGTGATGTCCATGTGTAGAGTCTTCTCTTATGTTGTTGGAAGAGGGTGTTTGTTATGACCAGTGGATTTTCTTGGCAAAACTCTATTAGTCTTTGCCCTGCTTCATTCCGTATTCCAAGGCCAAATTTGCCTGTTACTCCAGGAGTTTCTTGACTCCTACTTTTGCATTCCAGTCCCCTATAATGAAAAGGACATCTTTTTTGGGTGTTAGTTCTAAAAGGTCTTGTAGGTCTTCATAGAACCATTCAACTTCAGCTTCTTCAGCATTACTGGTTGGGGCATAGACTTGGATTACTGTGATATTGAATGGTTTGCCTTGGAAATGAACAGAGATCATTCTGTGGTTTTTGAGATTGCATCCAAGTACTGCATTTCGGACTCTTTTGTTGACCATGATGGCCACTCCATTTCTTCTGAGGGATTCCTGCCTGCAGTAGTAGATATAATGGTCATCTGAGTTAAATTCACCCATTCCAGTCCATTTCAGTTAGCTCATTCTTAGAATGTCAACATTCACTCTTGCCATCTCTTGTTTGACCACTTCTAATTTGCCTTGATTCATGAACCTGACATTCCAGGTTCCTATGCAATATTGTTCTTTACAGCATTGGACCTTGCTTCTATCACCAGTCACATCCACAGCTGGGTATTCTTTTTGCTTTGGGTCCATCCCTTCATTCTTTCTGGAGCTATTTCTCCACTGATCTCCAGTAGCATATTGGGCACCTACTGACCTGGGGAGTTTCTCTTTCACTATCCTATCATTTTGCCTTTTCATACTGTTCATGGGGTTCTCAAGGCAAGAATACTGAAGTGGTTTGCCATTCCCTTCTCCAGGGATGATGTTAGATATTAATATTCAAATGACTGAATATATCCTTGGCTTAAAAAAATAACCCCTAAACCAAAGATAACTAATTATACAAAATTACTTTTATTACAAATGTTCATTAACACACTATTTGCTTTTTTTTTTTTCTTTTTTAGTGACTACTGTACTTCACATCCAATGAGCATAAAATGTAGCATCTATCATTGACTATGTACATCGATTTCAAGGAAATAGAAAATACAGGCAATTCTATTCCTAAAAACTTCAAGCCAAACTACATTTGTCATTTATTTGTCTATTCTTATATTCAACAATGCATGTCATGAACTATTCCTATATTTTCCCCAGAATAGAAATGGTAACTTTGTGGATTAAAACTCTGTATGTATTCCAACACATATTTTTTTGACATTTCAAAATAGGCATTGCATTTTACTTTTAGAAGAAAATGATAAAAGGGCTTAAATGTATTATAACAACATTAAAATCCAAGATATAATGATATAATATGGAGAGAAAGATATGGGTAAAATGTAAGGGAAATAAAGGCTATATATATATTTTAAACCAAAGACATTAGAGAAATCCTGAAACAATGACAAGCCATAAAAGTATGGGAAACATCTTTTCTCCGGAGTGTTGAATTCCTTGTAAAAACTGAAAGCAGTTCTCTTTCAGCTAGTAACTCAGTTTAAAAGTGAAGTAGTGTGAAGTGTGACTGAACATTGTAAGGTACATACTCTGCCTTTTTTGTACTGAGAAAGGAATGGATATGATGACTCATTCCTCAAACTCTTCCTGGTACTTCTCACCTTGGTACCGTTTGAAAATGTCAAAATATTTTAACCACACTGACTACTATAATTGAATGGAGAAAAAAAATCATTTTTCCATCAAACATCTTCATAGTACATGACAATGTCATATGGGTCCTGAACAGTTTTTCTGAAAGAGATCTCAATATATGTCTATAGCATTGAATGTGTCTCAAAAATAGAAAGGCATCTACCTGCTCTTTAGCAAATTTATTTTAATAAATACCAAAATGAGCAAGCAAGCCATCTGTGTTCTTCCTGCTGATAATAAAAAAGGCATTTGTTTGATGATGACATATTTCTCAGAGTGTACCAAGTACTTTATTTTATGATGGAATTTGTACAGCTTCCTCTAAATGAAATAATGCAAGATGTTTATTATTTCAGCATCTGTTCCCATATTCTCTTAGCCACTTGAAGAGTGACTCATATTTCTTTGCAAAAAAATCACTTGATTGTTTCATCTTATGGCTACACAGATAGTTCTGTTTTCTTTTAGCACATCATTCACTCTCAATATAACAAATGCTGTAAAAGAGAAATGCAGTCTTTATGAAGGAAGGGAAAGAGAAAACTATAGTAATAAAAAGTATTTATAAACAAGTTCTTAGCTATTTTATGTTATTATATATTTATTATTATTCTACCTTGTTTGAAAGGCTCTAATGTGGCTGTCTTGCATTATATTTTGTTTGATCTTATGAAACCCAGAGAGAAATTAAAAAAACAAATGTTCACAGTTGTTGATATTATTGTTGTTTTACTCTCAGAATCAATCACTCAATCCCAAATGCTTTACTTATATTTGTGTACTACAGAAGTAGGTAGTGGCAAGTATCTAGTGTTTAATTCAGAATATCTCCTCCCCGATCTATCCCCAGGCTGAATTCTGACAACACACCTCTCTTAAACACAGTCTCTTAACACTTTTACTGAACATATTTGTGTATACTTATTTCTGTCAAAATTCAGGAAAGTCACTTCTATTTCCTTTAATCATATCGTGTACACTGAATCTGGAACTGTGGGAGAAAAAATGATTTAATTAACTGCAATTAACAGGAGTAGGAAAGATGTTGACATGTAGTAGCCCACTTAAAAAA
Organism: Bos taurus; assembly: GCF_002263795.3. NCBI lineage: Eukaryota > Metazoa > Chordata > Mammalia > Artiodactyla > Bovidae > Bos > Bos taurus. The sequence continues at coordinate 18,242,150 of NC_037354.1, forward strand.
AATCAAACAAAGACAAAACAATAAACACCTCATTTGAGAGTATATGTAATGCATAAGTTGGGATGATGGCAGGCCAACATGGCACACAGGTCTAACATTCCATTGCTATGGCCACATCGTTCAGTCTCAGCACCAGTTGGGTGGTAAAATTTTGGATATAATCTTGATTTATAAAGGGTTTCCAACCTGAGAAAAATAAAAAACCTTAACAAACTGACCAAATGTTACTCTATGCTATACCCTGTATAACCGTGAATATCCACTTTTCCTTTTGCATTTATGTAGACTTTTCATATTAATGGGAATTGTTATATTCCTAAGTACTTCATTCAGAAAATGATGTTCTCAGGAAAGAATACATAGGACTTGGTGTTTGAATGGGAAAGAGAGAGGCAGCGAATTGGCATTTCCAATTCAGTATTAGAAGACAGTTAACTTGGAGAAAATTGAGATATAATGCTTGAATTTTGTTAAGATTCAGGTAATGGTAAAGTTAGTTTCTGTTACTAATTAATTAATCTAATGAATTATACTCACACATACATGAAGTATTATCAGACATAACTATGTTTTTTATTTAACCAGAAAGCACTACAAGTTTCTTATTGAATAAAACTTAAAAGCTAATTTCAACAGTTTAGCATGGGTAAGAGAAGGTACAGGATGACAAATCCACCATCTTCATAGCACTGCAGGGTGGGCCTGGATCAGAGCAAGCCAAAAAATTTTAAGTCAGTTTTGAAGTTCCCCAATTTTCTTTGACCAAGGGAATCTTTTGCTATTTACAACTTGGAAATGGCACCCCACTCCAGTACTCTTGCCTGGAAAATCCCAGGGACGGAGGAGCCTGGTAGGCTGCAGTCCATGGGGTCGCAAAGAGTCGGACACGACTGACCGACCTCACTTTCACTTTTGCTAGTTTTCAGTGGTCTCTAATGTGAGATCCCTTGCTGTAAGAGTGCTTCAATTAAGCAATTTAATTGCTGAAGAAGAATTCATTAAAATAAGATGACAGGAGTTTCCACTGGACCTTACAGCTAATCTAAAATATGAAGCCAAAGGAAATATAGAGTGCTTTCGGGTGATAAAGTTCATACAAACTCACAGGCTGTGTGCTTGTGTTGTTATTTCATTTCATTTCAGTATGGAAATAGAAAGGCTTTGGGCAAATACACAAGGTTAATGCATATGTTTTCTTGTCCCAGATTAGGTCTATACTCCCTTAACTAACCCATCCAGCAAAACCAAGTTCAACTTAGACTTGAAAAATCTATTATTTTACTTTCAGGACAAAATCTCCATGATTCCCAATCAAACTAATTAACTTTCCAAGCAAGATATTATCAAAATTACAATCTAAACTCTCAAGTAAAATAAAGAAATCTTTCTGAACCAAATGAACCTACACTCCTTCAGCATTAATGGAGGATTAATTCGAGGAAATTCTGTCCCAGGTTCCTGAGAGGGTCTTTACAGCTGCAACACACTTTGTGTGCCTCAATATTTATCAGGGAGAAAAAAGGCAAGAACATATAAAGAAAGGAAGAAATACACGTCTTTGGTAATTTTTGTGTTTTATGTGTGTGTGTGTGTGTGTGTGTGTGTGTATTTAACAATGTTGAAAGCAGAAGAAAAAATCTTTTATACATTTCAGTACTGACCAATGCAATGAAAGACTGTTATTAGTGACAAGTTAAAACTCAATAAAACCTGTAATTATTTTAGCACTATGATAATGTCTACTGCTTATCTAAACTAATAATCTTAAGTAACAACAAAAGCTGCTATTTTAAGCTGCTCACTGTTTCTCACACTGGGAGGAAAAATGTTTATAGACTCTCTAGCATTTTGAAAGTGCTGATTTCACTTCTCATTGAGATGATAATCTAATACCCTTGACTTAAATTCATTTCTTTCAATTGTCATGCCTTAAACTTTAATAATTGAGAAACTTTCCCCAAAACTCATATTAAAGATCTCTGGAGATGAAAAAAAAGCCCTAACTTACAGTAGTTCTATTATATCTACCAAGGGACAAGGAGAAACAGTCCACCATATTTCTAATTAAAACACTCCAATAGAAAGCCCCTTGCTTTATGAGGTATGAGGTCCATTCTTAAGACTGAGGTTGATGCTAATTGTGTTTACTGAGATAAATTATGATGTTCTAACAAATCTAACCAGGAGTGCATAGGTTAACTATCAAGATAATTATGTTCTGGAAGTATTAATGACTATTTTTCATGATCATTAATAGAAATTACTTTTTAATTGTTTCATAATATAACCATTCTGTTACCTATTCTAGTAAATATCTCTTTACTATATTTCTGCCTCTTTATTTCTGATGGTTATTTAACAATGGAGTTGTAATGGTCTACTACTATAGACTATTAAAATAACTATTAAAAGTTATTTTCTAACTAGAAAAGTTTTAAATCTTTCATTATATTTTACTAGAGTCAATAAGGTAAAACATAAACTTTTTTCATATCCAGTAAAACAAGCTTTTTTTTATGTCCAGTAATTATATTTTCTATATAAATGATGGCTGATAATGCTATTGTATGGAATAGGTAAAGAATTTCTAGAAAAATTTCAAATTAATTAGCCATTTCCCAAACGTAATGAATGAATAATACACTTGTTATTTAGTTGCTCCGTATTGTCTGACTCTCTGTGAACATATGGACTGTAGCCCACTCTGTCCATGGAAGTTCCCAGGCAAGAATACTGGAGGGGGTTGCCATTTCCTTCTCCAAGGGATCTTCCTAACCCAGGGTTCAAACCTGTGTCTCCTGCACTGGCAGGTGGATTCTTTACCATTGAGCCACCAGAGAAGCCTGAATAATATATTTACTGCTGCTGCTAAGTCACTTCAGTCATGTCCGACTCTATGTGACCCCATAGACGGCAGCCCACCAGGCTCCTCTGTCCCTGGGATTCTCCAGGCAAGAACACTGGAGTGGGTTGCCATTTCCTTCTCCAATGCATGAAAGTGAAAAGTGAAAGTGAAGTCGCTCAGTCGTGTCTGACTCTTAGTGACCCCATGAGACTGCAGCCTACCAGGCTCCTCCATCCATGGGATTTTGAGGCAAGAGTACTGGAGTGGGGTACCATTGCCTTCTCCAGAATAATATATTTAGTGCTACTTAATTTCAAAAAGCATAATTTTCACCCAGTAAGTCTATTTCAGGGCTATCTGTTCTCTTTTTCTTATTATTGGTGTTATTTTGCATTGCCTTACACTGTCTTTTTATGAGGCTTTTATGACATTTTACCATCTGGTATCCTGTCTCCCTCATTGCTTTTTATTTTTCAAATAAATGTCTAGTTATTCTTGCATGTTTGTTCCTGTGGATCAACTTTAGAACTATTTTGTTAAACTTTTTAAAAGCACTCATAAGGTATGTTTCAGGGCGTTGTATATTATCCATATGTTAATTTGAGATAGATGGAAGGTTTCACAATATTCATTATTCACATTCAGGAAAATGTTATTTTTAGACCACTTTATCAAGGTACGATTGAAAAAGAAAAAGCTGTACATATGTTATGTGTGCCATAAACATTTCCATCACCTTCAAAAGTTTGGGCTTCCTTGGTAGCACAGATAAAGAATCCATCTGCAATGCAGGAGACCCTGGTTTGATTCCTGGGTCAGGAAGATCCCCTGGAGAAGGGATAGGCTACCCACTCCCAATATTTTGGGGCTTCCCTGGTGGCTCAGCTGGTAAAAGAATACACCTGCAATTCAGGAAACCTGGGTTTGATTCCTGAGTTGGGAAGATCCCCCTGAGAAGGGAACAACTACCCACTCCAGTATTCTGGCCTTGAGAATTCCACGGACTGCATAGTCCATGGGGTTGCAAAGAGTTGGACACAACTGAGCAACTTTCACATTCACAAGTTTGCTCCTGCCCTCCTTATTTGTTATTTCTGGCGTTTTCTTTTTGTAATAAGAACACAACAAGTATGACTGACTCTCTTGGCAAAATTCAAGTATACAATAGAATATTGTTTACTACAGACAGTATGCTGTACGGAAGAGCTCTAGGACTTATTCACATGGCAGAGATGAAACTTAGTACCCTTTGAGTAATGACTCCCTGCTATCTATTTCTTTATAATTCAATCTTGGTACGCTGTATATTTCTAGGAATTTATCCTTTTATTTTATGTTATTCAATATGTTGATGTATACTTGTTCATAATAGTTTCTAATGATCTTTTAAAATTTCTATAGCATCAGCTGTAATATATTTCTTTCATTTCTGGTAGTTACATATTTGACTCTTCGTTGTTACTTTCAGGTAGTCTAGCTAAGGGTTTGGTGATTTTATTTCTGTATTAAACAAACAAACAAACAAAAACAACCAAATCTCACTTTTGTGGACTTTTCGCATTGCTTTCCTATTCTCTTATTTCTACTTTTATCTCTATTATTTCCTTCTGCTAACTTTAGACTTAGTTTTCTAGTTCTTTCCTAATTCTTTGAGGTGTCAAATTTGGTTACTAACATGAGATTTGTCATCACTTTAAATGTAGGCATTTATTGCTATAAAATTCCTTCTGAATACTTCTTTTTGCTGTATCCTTTGAGTTTTGATATGTCTTTTTTCATTGTAGTTTGTCAGAAGATATATTCTAATTTTTATTTGATTTCTTCTTTGATCCATTTTTTGTTCAAGAATCTGTTATTTAATCATTATGCATTTGTGACATTACCCATTTTCCTTTTATTACTGATTTTTATCTTTATTACATTCTAATTATAAATTATACTTGGAATGATTTCCAACTTCTTAAATTTGTTAAGAATTGTTTTGTGAACTAGTTTGTGATCTATCTAGGAAGAAATTCTGTGTGTACTTAAGAAAAGTATTTATTCTGCTGCTGTTGAATGGGATATTTTGGACTTGTCTGTTAGGTTCATCTGGTCTACAGTTTTATTCAAATTTGCTGTTTCATTATTAATTTTCTTTCCAGACACACTGTGTCATTAAGATCAGGGCCCAAATCCTATCCTCAAATGTTACAAGGAGCTCTATGAAATAACTGATATACAACCAATTTGATGTGACAAAGATCACATCAAAAGAAATCACATCAAAAGAAATGAAATTTAATTTCATTAGGTTAAATCGATTCTTAAATCAGTATAATTATTAAATTATCATTCCCATTAGCATAATCACTCAGAAATTATTTTTCTATATTTATATAAGGGATAAATTGTGTAAATTATACTATATTAAGGCAAGACATCAGTTTTTGAATTTATAACTATGAAGCAGAATTATGTTGAGGTCCTTTTCTTTCATCTCCAAATCCATAAGAACATTCTATATCAGTTGAATGTCTTCCTAAGGAATAATGTGGTCCATTAAACCCTGTTCTTGACTTCCTCTGCAAAATTGAGAAAACTAAACAAGAGTTGCCTGAGTCCAATATTAACTAATTATCTTAAGGAATATTTTCAAGTTGTAATACATATAATATGCCATCTGCTGCTGCTGCTGCTGCTAAGTTGCTTCAGTCATGTCTGACTCTGTGTGACCCCATAGATGGCAGCCCACCAGCGCCCCTGGGATTCTCCAGGCAAGAACACTGGAGTGGGTTGCCATTTCCTTCTCCAGCTACTGTTGTTTAATTCCCAGTGATAGAGACCTTTTACCAACTATTTTCATTGACTTTCATAATTTAAATTCTTTTCATAAATGAAATAGCCTCACTGTTTTACTGTTATCAATCTGTACTTTGCTAATCAGACTTTATATTATCCAGTTGATTATAAAATATTTCAATGAGCTTGAACTTGTTACAAAATCTTTAAAATTCATTAATATTTATTCATTATAACCTCATTACAAAACTGTTTACTGTATTATAATGTACAATTCTGAGGGAACTGGTCAAGGGATCTTTATAACTGAATAACTGGTAAGATTTTTATTGTATTTTTGAAAGGGCAAGGGGCAAGACCTCAGGACAATTTTACATTAAAGTGAGATTCTAGTGTGCCTGTTTCTCTTTAATGGTCTTATTGAGGTATAATTAGCATACAATAAGTCAAACATTTAAATTGTACAATTTGATAACTTTAAATATTTTTATATATCAGTGCAATGACCACCACAATCAAGATAGTGAACATACGTCTATTTATTTTATGCATTTGCTTTCAAAGAAAATTATAGCTATGCTTTCTAAAATTCCAATTTTCTCTTAAATGTTTTGAGTTTTATGATTCCTTTCAGTTTGAAATTAGGTCATTTTTCAAAAATGATAGTGTATATAGATTTATTAAGGCAACTTACTACCACCATTACAAGGGCAAAACAACAAAACATCAGTAGGTTTTTAAAATAGATACTTCTGCTACTGAAACAAAATAAGACTATCTTTACAATATTGTTTACTATAGGATGGTTTTTGAAATTTAATATAATCTAGTTGTTGTAATGATCTCCACTGACATTTCTTGGTGCTTACTTAAAATCAGAAGTATATTCTTTCTCAGAATTCTCATCTACTCTTTTCTGTGTCACAAGGTTCTACTTCTTATTTCAAATTTATAATTACTTATATTGGGGGTATATTTCTGATACAAAAATAGATCCAAAGTGTAAGAGTAGAACATAAATGTCCCTGGTAGTTATGTAAATAGAATTCTTAGCAAAAAAGAATCTAATACAGAAAAAATATGCTACTTATAATATTAATATATCAAGTGTTTAAATTAAATTTTCCATATTAAGAAAAAAGAGAAATTGAAACATAAACTATAAGAATATATATTTTTCAGCATAGGGCTTTCAGTGAAAAATAAAATCAATTAAAATAAGTCAAAGGTCAACCATTCACTTTGTAGATTAAAATTCATTACTATCTATACAGATTTTTTCTTCTTAAAGATCATAGTTATGTGATAAATTTCTATGTTAATATTAAGAAAACCATGGAGGGAAATATGACCATTTGCTTAGCCCATGACTTTGAGTTATTCATACAAGGACTAACGGAAAAGAATATTATATTCTTTCAGAATATTTTGAAAAAATACATTCATATTTAGAGTATAATAAAAACATTGTCCTAAATAAAGTAAAATTGTTCAAGAACTTTAAAAGACTGGGAGGGGCAATAGGTGCAAATTTTGCTTGACAATATGATATAATTAGTTCACCAATCTATCCCAAATAACTATAATAGTGTTAGACCATAGGATAACTTTATACATTTTAAATGTATTTTCTAATGATTTTAAAAGTTTCTAAATGAGTGAAAAATTAAAAGGAAAGAATATCTTTTACACTAGTTCTCCCTAATGTTATTAGAAATAATGACACATTTTTTCAATTTATGTTTTTAAATATATAATGGCCATTTCTAAGAGGAAAAAGTTGTATTAATTTTAGCAGGAAGATAAAGAGAAAAGTGGACTTCTCAGGTGAAGCAGTGGTAAAGATCTGCCTGTCAATGCAGGAGATGAAAAAGTATGTGGGTTCAGTCTCTGAATCAGGAAGAGTTCCTGGAATAGGAAATGGCAACCCACTCCAGTATTCTTGCCTGGAAAATCCCATGGACAGAGGAGCCTGATGGGCTAACAGTCCATGGGGTCGCAGAGTCAGACATGACTGAACACGAGCGCACACACACACACACACACACACAAAGACAACAGTGGTGATTTGTTGTAAGTGTTCAAATATGTTAATTATAGGTGAATAGATATCTACGTATCAAAGTGAAAAACAACATGTGAGAAACAGAAACTGTATTTAAATCACATGATCTACTTGTTATCAGAATGGCATAATTAAAATCCTCCTCCTTCCCCAAACACACACTTTTTCCCTTGTAAACACTGTGCCTGCTTGTTTGTTTTTCTTTCTCACTTTAAATTTCTGTGTGCTTTTAGTCCTCTCCTTTTTATTGTCAAAGCTGTTTCTATGCGTAATGAATTCTAATCCTGGGGGCATTCCCCACAAAGCATTGACTGAGTTTTAAACTCGAACTTTCTGATCTTCCTCTTACCCCTGCTTCTGCTGCGTTATTTGGCAATTGTCCAGGTAGCTACTGTCTATCACTTAGTCTCCAGAGGCAGTTGTAAGAGGAGTGGCTCAAAATTGCCCCAGAAGTGATACTGGGGAATAAGTCAGTTAGTGATTAATTCAGGATTTCTCTCTCCTATATCAATTGTAGGAGAGATGGAGTTTGGTGGAAAATTTCATCTATGGTAGATTTGGAAAGTATATTTAATAGGACCTCTTTCATGGCACTTCGGAGAAGGCAACGGCACCCCACTCCAGTACTCTCGCCTGGAAAATCCCATGGATGGAGGAGCCTGGTAGGCTGCAGTTCATGGGGTCGCTAAGAGTCGGACACAACTGGGAGACTTCCCTTTCACTTTTCACTTTCATGCATTGGAGGAGGAAATGGCAACCCACTCCCATGTTCTTGCCTGGAGAATCCCAGGGACAGAGGAGCCTGGTAGGAGGCCGTCTATGGGGCTGCACAGAGTCGGACACGACTGAAGCGACTTAGCAGTTAGCATGGCACTTGGTCCTTCTTATGTTTTATTCCATCCATGTATCTGCCTCAAAATACTGAGAATCTTATGTGTTATTTAATGCTACACATGATTAATAAATGATAGCTATCAAATCCCCATATCTTTTCATCAAACATTCTGCTCCTACAGAAGATTATATAATTTTAAGGTTTTTATAATTAATATATTGCTTTTCTAGGCCTCTTTCATGTTCATTTTACGATTTTAAATGGCAACAATAAAGAAGGCTGAGTGCCAAAGAATTGATACTTTTGAATTGTGGTGTTGATAAGACTCTTGAGAATCCCTTGGAATGCAAGGAGATCAAACCAGTCAATCATAAAGGAAACCAATCCTGAATATTCATTGGAAGGATTAATGCCGAAGCTCCAATATTTGGCCACCTGATACGAAGTGTTGACTCATTAGAAAAGACCCTGATATTGGAAAAGATTGAAAGCAGGAGAAGAAGGGGACGACAGAGGATGAGATGGTTGGATGGCATCATGGACTCGATGAACATGAGTTTGAGCAAACTCCAGGAGTTGGTTATGGACAGGGAGGCCTGGTGTGCTGCAGTCCATGGGGTCGCAGAGTCAGACACGACTAAGCAACTGAACAACAGGTAACATTACAAAAATGTACAAAGTTAATCTACTCTCAAGTATAAGCTAACTTGGAAGTTGCTGAGTTTTTCTTTAGAATTTCCCACAATAATAAAATATATTTTCTCAAAATATTTTTGGGAAATTTCTAATACTAGAATTCAAAACATTTATCTAGTAATCAGATAAATGAAAGTACAATAGTGGTTAGAAGTTTGGGGATATTGTAAAATCACACAAGCATGAATTTAAAAATTGTTCTTTCTCTTGTGTTACTATAGGCAAATCATTCAATTACTATAATACAAGCTTCAGTTTATTATTCTGTAATCATGTAACTGCAGTGAAAATAAATGAACAGAGATTTGAGGTCCTGTCCAAGCAATAAGATTTGCAGCTTGACTCCAAGCGAGTTGACTGCTTCCTAAAACAAAACATTAAGACATTTTGGTGGATAAAATAGAACCTAGAATCTCCACAATACTATATTTGTGATGTCCAGGATAAAATAAAAAATTACTTGATGTGTAAGGAACCATGAATATGTCAGTCTAAGATGGAAGAAAATTAATAAGCGCATATCCTAAGATGATGTGAACGTGGCATTAGCAGACAAAGAGAGTAACTATTACTGCTATGCTTTGTTACATAAATGGAAATATTCTCACAATAAAGGAGATCGTAGACAATGTCAGGAGAGAAACAGAAAAATTTTAAAGAACCATATAGAAAATTTTAGTACAGAAACTATGACACCTGAAATTAAATTTTCACCAGATGAAATGAAGGTTGAAATGCAGATGATAGAGGAATGTATCAGTACGTATTAAGATGGTTAAACAGAAATTATCTGATCTGGAGAAAACAGAAAAATTTTATAAACAAATGGACAGAGACCCAGAAACTTATGGGACAGTATCAAAAGGTCTAATAAATGTGTAATGGAATTCCCACATGGAGAATGAGACAGACATATATGAAAGCATGATGGCAAAATAGTCCCTCAAATTTTTGAAAGTTGTGTATTTATACTTCAAAAAGCAACCTCTAATATAAATATGAATGAAGATGAGTTTTAATTGTGATGAAGTGTAATTTTTTTTGTTTTCATTTTCTTTGTATCACCATTTTTTGGCATATTGCTACTTTCAATTTGTTAATATTTTTAAGGATTTTTGTGTTATTGTTTGAAAGAACTACTGGACTTGTTTTTTATATTGGTATTAGAGTATGCTATTCGGTTTAATTGGAAAAAAATGTGTATTCTGCCATTGCTGGACAAACTCTTTTATAAATGTCAATTATGTCAGAATAATAAAAATATTCAAATATTCTATACACTTACTTATTTTTCACACTACTTATCAGTTACAAATAGAAGAATGTGGAAATCTTCAAATATCACCATTGATTTACCAGCTTCTCATTTTTGTTTCATATAGGAAGCTCTGCAATTTGATGCATACATATTTAAAATGGTATAATAATGTTTGTTCTGTTTGTCATTTGTAATCCTGCTTTTATGAAGTCTGCTTTGGTATTAATATATTATAGCTAGCACAAATTTATTTGATTATTGTTTTCATTGTATAATTTGTAAATTATTTCACTCTTTAACTACCACTTATATTGAAATGCTGTTTCTTTTAGATAGCCTATAATTCGTGTTGTTTGTATTCACTCTGATAATTTTTTATTTTAATTGGATTATTTAGATCATTTCTATTTCATTATTAATATGCTTCATTTTGCCCCATCACCTTGCCTTTTATTTTCTAGTTTTGCCCATCTTCTCTGTGTTCTTTTTTTTACTCTCTTTTTTGGTAACAATTGAGAACGTTTTGTGACTTGATAGTTTATTCTATGTTTTACTTATTTATTTTTTGTAGTGGTTGGTCTAGAGTTTATGCATGGTTAAGCTGGGCTTCCCTTGCGGCTCAGCTGGTAAAGAATCTGCCTGCAATCAGGAGACCTGGGTTCGATCCCTGGGTTGGGAAGATCTCCTGAACAAGGGAAAGGCTACCCACTCCAGTATTCTGGCCTGGAGAATTCCATGGACTGTGTAGTCCATGGGGTCGCAAAAGAGTCAGGCACGACTGAGTAACTTTCAGTTTCACTGGTTATTATGGTATATCTTCAAATAAATATTATCTGTACTATTTTACATACAATGTACGTGCTCAGTCACTCAGTCATGTCCGACTCTTTGTGACACCATGGACTGTAACCCACCAGGTTCCTTTGCCCATGGAATTTTCCAGGCAGGGATACTGGAGTGGGTTGCCATTTTCTACTCCAATATACAATGTAAGAGATCTACAAATAGTATGCTTTCCTTTTGACATCCTGTACATTGACTTTATCTTGTAACACATTTGAAGTTTACGTTAGCAACTTTAAAATACATTATTATACTTACTTTTAACAGTTATCTTTTAAAGAAATTTTAAAAGATAAATTAAAAAATTATATTTATATTTACTAAAATATTTAACATTTTCTATACTACTTCTGTAGTTTAAATCCTTCATCCTATATCATTTCTCTTTGACATGCAGAAATATCATTAATATTTCAGATTGTACTGGTCTATTAGAAACAAATTTTGTTACTCTGTGTGTGCCCCAAGTAAGTTCATATATTCCTTCACTTTTAAAGTAGCATTTACTGGATAGGTAATTTTAGATTAACAGTTTTGAATTTTGTTTGTATACTTTTAAGATGTCATTCCATTGACTTCAGAATTTCACTATTTCTGACTAAGATTTTGCAGTTTGTTTCCCTACATAACAGGTATCTTTTTTTCTTGCTGCTTTTATCTTTATTTATTTTTTTTTTTACCACTTTGATTATGGTGGCCCTAGATATATTTTGCAGAGAAGGCAATGTCACCCCACTCCAGTACTCTTGCCTGGAAAATCCCATGGATGGAGGAGCCTGGTAGGCTGCAGTCCATGGGGTCGCTGAGAGTCGGACACGACTGAGCGACTTTCATGCATTGGAAAAGGAGATGGCAACCCATTCCAGTGTTCTTGCCTGGAGAATCCCAGGGACAGGGGAGCCTGGTGGGCTGCCGTCTATGGGGTCTCACAGAGTCGGACACGACTGAAGCGACTTAGCAGCAGCAGCTGATATATTTTTTTGTTATGCTTATTTGCTTATGGTTTATCAATATCACTGGGACTTTGATTTTATATGTTTTATCAAGTTTGAAAAAAAATATTGAAATTATTTCTGGAAATATTTCTTTCTGTGTCTACCCCGACTCTGTCCTTTCTTTCTGGGACATCAACTGCATATAATATGGAAGCTCTTGGTTCTTACCCACAGTTGACTGAGATTTAGTATATGTTTATCTTATTTTTTTTTTTCTTCTCTGTATTTCAACTTGGATAGTTTCTATTCCTATATCCTTAATTAATCATTTCCTATTGCAGGGTCTAATCTGTCTCTAGACCTATTCAGTTAATATTTTTATTTTGGATATTATATTTTTAAACTCTAGAAGTTTGGTTCTTTATTGTTAGCCTCCTTTTCTCTCCTCCATATTTACATCTTCTAAAGTCTTTGAGTATATTTATAGTAGCTATTTGAAAATCTTTGCTAGTAATTCCATCACCTCTATAGCTACATGATGAGTTTCTATTGACCTTTTTCTAACCAGATGTGGGTCACATTTTCCTGATTCTTTGGCTGTTTACTTTAAAAAATGAATTCTGGATATTGTAAACATTACACTGTTGAATGCCTGGGTCTTTTTTCTTTAAATAGTTTTGAATTCTGTTTGGGCCTTCAGTTAAGCAACTTAAAAATTAATTTGTTCCTTCTGAGGATAATTTCTAAATTATATTTGATCCCATTGAGAGTAGCCTTTTTCTAGGTCTAGTTTAAACATATGACTATGGCATAACCCTTCCAGGTCTCTAACGAATGCATTGGGTGTTTGACTATGTTTTCTCCAAGGGCTTGTCAGAAACATATCTGCTGAAAATATACTAGATTACGAAACACTGTAGAAAGTTGTCATATTTATCTATGTAACCTTCAAGTATCTGTTTGTGTTTTGTAGTGTCAACACTGTAAACCCTGAATATACTAATTAAAACCTACTATTAAACCATGACCGCCATCTTGTGGAGAGATCCGCTACTACTACAGCATGTCGTGCCCTTTGCTCCCCCAAACTTTCCCTCCTCAGCAATTTGCAATTTTCTTCATGGACTCGTGGTATTGTTCTAGTACTGTCCGTCCATCATTAATGCTATTTTCAAAGAGACACAAATCTCAAAATACTGGGGCTCCAGATAAAATTTCACAAAATGTCGGCTCCTGTATCCTGCCTATCTCTTCTAATGATCTTATTCTGCTACTTTGAAAAAAAGATTTCAAAAAAGCTTGAAGAACTGAAATATTTTTTAAAAAGCCAGACTTTAAAAGCATTAAGGAAAAATACAGAAAAATACTTAGGTTACTTTGAAACATGCAAAATGCAAAAACCGTAAAGGCAAAACATTAAAAGAATTGCAAGGAGGTTTTTCTCATTGGTAGGAGCTAGCATAAGCACTATTAGAAAATAAAGAGTCAGGATAAATCATTTTCTGAGTATATAAGCAAGAATATTCTGGAATTAGTGCTGATACTGTATTTTTCTGCACCAAATGACAATGCATCAAACAGCAATGCTGTTACTTGAATGCTGCATCATTTCTCTCTGGTCTTGAGTCAGTCTGGGGAGAGGCATTCTTCACTGTCCCAACTTAATTCTTCTTTTATGGTACCTTCAAACTGCAATGGTCTAGCAAAGATTTTATTTGATGTATAGATTAAAGAGTGTGCCATGTCATTGCAAATTAAACATCAAACTCTGTTAACAAGGTTAACCACAGTTCTATGAATATTACCCAGGAATAGTTCCGAAAAGGTAATGTGAAAACAGTTCTACCAATACTTTATCAGAATCTGAAATCTTCTACTAATCTTTGTCTACTAATCAACTTGGTAACCAAACAATTATATATAAGGGGATGCATGTGTGCTAAGTCACTTCGGTTGTGTTGCTTTGCGACCCTATGGACTGTAACCCGCCAGACTCCTCTGTCCATGGGATTCTCCTGGCAAGAATACCGGAGTGGATTGCCATGCTCTCCTCCAGGGGATCTTTCTGACACGGGGATTGAACTCATGTCTCCTGCATTGTCAAAGGTATGTTCTTTACCACTGGCACCATCTGGGAAGCCCATATATTAAGGGATATTTTGTGGCTAATAGCGAAAGCAAATGAAGCTTCTTTACATGTACCAAGATTGCTATTACTGTTTAATACTTGAAGCACATTTCTCAGATACATTTCAAGTCCTATATTCATCCTCAAAATGCCCCCCAAGTAGGAACATAGACGTGCACAGTCATTTTCTTGGGTACATTTTTCTCCTTGTTTTGTTTCTTCATATATAAAACACAGGAATGATCATAAATATCTAAGATTTAGAGAAGTTGTGAAAATGATCAACGAAACTTGGCTTAGGACAGAACAAAAAAAAGGGACACGATTTTTATCATTTTATATCCTGTTTCACAGATTAAATGAAGAACGGAAAATACAAAATTGAGGACCAAAAAATTAAGTTAGAAATACTCAATGCAATTAGAATGTTCTTTTAAAAAATATTTTAAAGATATTTTGCAATGATCATATTTGATATCACAAACATTGTACAATGTGATTTTTCCCTTGACATAACCGTGGAATGATCTATCTCCCTGAGTGAAATTCAGGATCATTTTACATGATTTATTTTTTTCCCCAAGGTAATCTTTAATGGCTAGAGACTGTTCTATAGTGTATACATCTCAAGGTAACATATATATTTGGTCAATGAAAACATTAAAGATTGCCAAAAATAAAGATTGAGAGGAAAGAGTTGCGAATTCTCAGGTTCTTTTTTTTTTCTTTTGTGAAGAGATTTTCTATAGAAAAATAGTGATTCAAAGATATGTTGTGTTTATATACTTTACGACTGTCGTATATATTTGACAACTTTACTTTGGAAAATTTCGAATGCTTAGAGAAGTAAGCAGAAGAGTACAGTCAACTCCATCTTCTAATTATCCAACCCTTAATAGTTACAGTTCATGGAAAATCTGATTAATTTGATTCTCCCAACTTTTTCTACTCCCAAACATTACAGTATTTCATCAATGGCTATTTCACTGCATATTTCTGAAAAGATAACTTTTATAAAACAGAAACACAATATTGCTTTCGCACTGAAAAGCCTTAAGGATGACTGAATAATCACTGTTCAAATTTAATAATTATCTTATAAATAGTATACTTTATACACATTTCTTCACATACATAGCGTTTAATTTATCCCTCTGAATCAGAATAAAATCATAGACCACGCACTGTAGCCTTCTCTCTTTAATCTACAGCTCTCTTTTCATCTTTCTCTTCCTCTCTGTCTCTCTCCACATCCCCTCTGCACTGTGTTTGCTGAAGACATTGGATCTTTTATTCTGTAATTTCAGTCTAAATTGGCTGAGTTTATCTACGTGGTGCTTTTTTAATATGCTCCTTTGTCCTCAGCATTCCCTGAAAGTTGTTGAGCAGATCTCATACCTCTTTCAGACATTTGAAATTGAAGTATATTTTGAGAAATTTCCTCTTGACCAATTCATTCGATTCACTTGTAGTAGATATCTCTACCTACCATGTTCTAGATTATTTTATAGAACCAAAAATGACATAGTAACTTTGCCTGTGGAGCCCTGCATTTCATTGGGATATTTTAAAAACTATATTGTACCTACTAATTCTTTATACTATTATTTAATACAGATTCTTTGAATCTTTTTCCTATGCTTAATTTTTTAATCACTAGAATAATTGAAGCATTTATAATATTATGTTGTAGAAGAAATACTAATAGAAATGATGAGACAGTTGACAATACATTAATAAAAAACATTGATGTTGAGAAAATATATTTATCTTAGAAAACAATCTCCTAAACTGGTTCCGCTGTACTTAGAAGAAAACTATGTTGAAGGAATTAAGTTCCTTCAGGGTTGGGAAAAATTATAAGCTTTGGATGAGGGATTTGGGTAATTACTGATGCGAGGTTGGGGGCCCTTCACCCTTTGAAATGAGGTTTCTCTTTTTGCAAGTCCACCTCCTTTTCACCCTAGACCTGACTCCCAGGCCCCTTTTGCTCTCCTCCCACCCTTCATTGCTGCTGCTGCTGCTGCTAAGTCACTTCAGCCGTGTCCGACTCTGTGTGACCCCATAGACAGCAGCCCACCAGGCTCCCCTGTCCCTGGGATTCTCCAGGCAAGAACACTGGAGTGGGTTGCCATTTCCTTCTCCAATGCATGAAAGTGAAAAGTGAAAGTGAAGTCGCTCAGTCGTGTCCGGCTCTTCGCGACCCCATGGGACTGCAGCCTACCAGGCTCCTCTGCTCATGGGATTTTCCAGGCAAGAGTACTGGAGTGGGGTGCCATTGCCTTCTCTGCCCATCCTTCATTACTCCACTATAATTGTCCTTTATGTGATAACTCATATTTCAGGCCTTCTGTCACTGACTTTCTCGTAAAAACCCATACCTTTATTCTTTTATATCTTATTTCTCCTTCTTCTCATATAAGAACATATTTTAATAATAATCTCCTAAAGTTGTGTTCTTAACAAACACAAAAAGTGTTTAAGGGGGACTTTCAGACTCTGGAAATACCAGAGGAAACTTTCTGCCTTTTGTAAAAAGTTGGACTATTTAGCAATGTCAAGAGGCCACATAAATGGTCAGCGTTGTTCAAGTCCTCTAGAATTTCATTCGAGTTTATAGGTCTGATATTCAGAATTAAAATTCTACTTTCACTCAGTCACTTGATCTGCAATTGGTCAAAGGAAACTTCAGAGATATTCCACTGGGCTTCCTTGGCTATTCCACTGATGTCAGATGAAGTTGATGATTAAGGGTGGATAACTACTTACAAATTTTCAAATGTCATGTATATTCTCAGATCATAGTCATGCCATTTTTATCTGCTGAACAAAACACAAATGTCTCTAAGCAAATAAGTGTTTTAGACCAAAGCTCACCTGTTTATCCAAGTGACTATTCCCTTTGGCCTGACTCCCTGTCTTTCCCAGTGTCTGTGATAAAGACCGGAGTATTTAGAAAAGAACATTTATAGGATGAGTCTTTCAAAACTAATTTTAGGTAAGGCACAAACAAACTACAACATTGTTGGAGAGGAAATTTGTAACCATCACACTACACAGCAGAGTTTTTGAGAAGTAATTTAAGCAGAACCAGGGTGTCCAAAGCACGGAGAAAACAGTAAATACCCCACGGGTTTTGAAAGAATTTGTCTGTTTAGCAGGGAAAAACTTAAAAAAAAAACAACACACACACACAGTTGTTCTGCACACCAACATTATGCCTAAAATAAGAGATGGAGTAAAGAGATGGAATATAAGTGATGAAGTGACATCTACTGATTCTAGGATACAAACTGAGATCGCAATGACTGGATTGACTTATTAGAAGATACTGGTAAGATTCAGACTCAACTGAGACTGTTGACCCATCCTTATAAAACCTTTGTACATTACTAGAAGTTTTGACTTAAAAAAACATTTTAGGGACCATAAATCAAGTACAAAATTGGATGCATGTTAATGATAAACTCATTTTTCTGTATAAACCTACTAAACAATAAACATTGTGAATCAGTGGTTATTTGATACAAAGAAGGAACTATTTACTTTTAGTAGATAAGATACAGACTATTTTTAATGCAGATATATATGTATGTGTGTGTGTGTATATATATATATGTGTGTGTGTGTGTGTATATATATATATATATATATATATATGCTATATTTTGGAGAAAGGGGGGAGGAAGGAACATCACAAAAAAATTAAATGATCCAAAAAAGTATTTTAAAAACTTGTAAAAGCTACACTCAGGTGAGAATCCAATTATGATACTATTGTCATGAACATATTTTCCTTTTTTTTTATGGAAGTAATTTAAAGTAAAGCAGCACATCTCACTTGAGGCTGATCATGGAGCCTTAACCTAAGC
Organism: Bos taurus; assembly: GCF_002263795.3. Taxonomy (NCBI): domain Eukaryota; kingdom Metazoa; phylum Chordata; class Mammalia; order Artiodactyla; family Bovidae; genus Bos; species Bos taurus. The sequence goes on from NC_037354.1 coordinate 18,260,408, forward strand.
ATTCTATAGTTAATAATAAATAGGAACTGAACATGACTATATTCCTTAAGCGCAATAAGATCTTCTGTTGAAACAAAAAGCAGAATGAAAAAAACTGATTAATCTACAAAAATTATTAAAATAATACTTACAATTATCCATACTTCCTGCTGATTCAAAGAACTAATTACTGTCAAGAATTTGGCATTGAAACCAAATAAAATGTAGAGTTCAATTTACTATTTATCAGCACAATCAATTAGAATGTAATATAAGCCAATATGCATTCAAAATCAATTGTATTGTCTTTCTCCTGACCTCCCAAACAATAACAAAGAAGTAAAGTCATTATTTATTCTTCTACCTCTGAATCTGTTGACTCCTGGATAGTTTTAAAGATACATTTGTTGTTCAGTTGAGCCCAAGAACTCCAAAATCACTAGGGCCTCATCAATAAACCATAATAGCTTAAAGGTACATAGTCTTGGTAATTCCACATAAGTTAAATAATAAATTATTTGTTGCCACCAAAAAAAGAATTTTATTACAAATATTCTAAGTTCACATCCATATTTAAGCTATTGCACATTTTTATCTTTTTCAAAGACTCTAATTCTCAGATAAAGCACTTTTCCTATATTCATTTATATGTTGTTTAATCTTCAAAATATAAAGATCTTCAGTTATAGCATATTCTTAGAGTTCAGTGTATTCTTTTAAATTTCTATATTCCCTAATTCATGGCAGATAGTCATATAAGTAAGTAAGTGTAGAAATAGGTACTTTAGCAAGAAAATTCTCCAAGGCATCCCTTCCACTCCGTATTACAGCACAAATCTCTGGGGAGTTCCACAGTGGGAAACCCAATTTATCTGCCATTACTCTCATCTTGGGGAACCAGCATCTTTTGCAAATTTAAGACCCAATTGATCTCTCATATCTCCCCAAAGAAATAAGACTGAATTTTATGTAAATATATGTCCAATGACATTTAAACTTATTCTGTGCCATAAAAATAGAAACTAGAGTCAAACACAGATGTTACTTTTTAAAAGTTATATATGTCCAAAATGAAATATGTATATATAATGATTGCAACAAAATTTTAACAAAAAAGACAGTCTTATTACTGAAGATATCGCATTTAAAGTAAGAACATACAAGGACATGTTGGAGACTGAAACAGCTCACCCTAAAGGTCGCTCTCCTGCCAGATTGTGAATTACAACTGAATTTAGCTTCTGACCTCAGAAATGAAGATAAATGGAAGACCCTCTGCACAATGTTCACTTACATTTTTAAAAGCAATCCTTGCTATTCTTCTTAAAAATTGCTCTACCCAGAACATTGGCCCTTAGCATGCAGCTTAAATTAGCTAGTCCATGATAATCATTCTCTCTTTACTCATTAAGATGAGAACAAAGTATTTTGAAAGATTTAAATGAATTACAACTTTATTAATGTCTATTTGTTAGCATATTGCATGTATAAATGAAAATCTGGAATAAAAAATCAAATGGGAATTTGAATTGAATGCTCAATTCACTATTACTTTGTTTTCAGCTTCCCTAATATCTCTCATTTACAGAAAATACCATCTTCTTTTTATAGGCTACAATCTGATTTCTAACACTCCTTCTTCCTTAAAAATATTGCTCTCTCAAGGATTAATAATGACATTTTAATTACCAAACCCAGCGGCCTTTTCCCCTGTTGTTATTTTCACTGATTATTTGCAGCATTTAAGACACTTGCCTGCCTTTCTTTTTTCTTTTCTTTTCAAACTTTTTTTTTTTTTTTTTTGGCTTTTGCTTTAGCCTACTGACTACTGGCTTGGAAATCTGAAGTCCAACCAACCAATAGGCATATCTACACACTAGCTCTGTGACCTTGTAAAGCTACTTAACTTTTCTAATTTTAAAACCTCCAGTATCCAATGTACATTAAAATAATGGGATATTACTTAAAAGAATAATATGTATAAAGTGATTATATCTATAGTAGGTCCTCAGTAAAAGGCTAATAAATATTACTCATCATCATTATCATTATTCATCAACACTATTCTATTCTGGTTCCTCTATCTCTGACCTGGCTCCTTTTCTGTTTCTATATCCTAATTTATAAACTTACCCATTTCTTGATACTTTTTGCCTTGTTATGCTTTTTTACTGCAGTCTCACAGAAATATCCATATCAAAGAATTAAATGATTAAATCAAATTATTAGAAATCTGCAGTCATTATTTTAGCTCCTCTTTAACAGAAAGACTGAGCCCTACTTGCTATACAGAGTTCCATCCAATCATTTTTCAGTTCCTGGTGGTACCACAGCCCACCCATATCATTAAGGGCACACCCATTTTCCTCACCAATCATTTTCTTCAAAACTGCACATGGCTTCCATTTTATATGAATCCAATGTATCTGCCTTAAACAGAGGAATAAGTCACAGCACACTTTTGGATAAAGAAATGGAGTTGGAAAAGTCCCATGGGCAGAGGAGCCTGGTAGGCTGCAGTCCATGGGGTCACTGGGAGTTGGATGCGACTGAGAGACTTCACTTTCACTTTTCACTTTCATGCACTGGAAAGGGAAGTGGCAACCCACTCCAGTGTTCTTTCCTGGAGAATCCCAGGGATGGGGGAGCCTGGTGGGCTGCCGTCTATGGGGTCGCACAGAGTCGGACACGACTGAAGCAACTTAGCAGCAAAAGGAATGCAAAATAGAGAGAGGTGAATCATGAGAGCAGATTGTCTCCTGAAAGGAGGAGAAATCATAGTAAAGTCTCAGGTACGTACACCTGAATCAAACAAAATACCTCTGCCAAGGAGAGATCTGAGAGAAGCTGCGCAGGGATGCATGAGGCTGAACATGACTGTGCATCAGGAAAAAGCGACCTGCCAGAGAAGGGAGGAATAGAGTGTGATATCAGGTTGTGTATCTTGAGCTCAAGTAGCTTAAACGCTTTTGTCTGGGGGAAAAAAAAAAAAGATACTGGGAAGGCAGTAATAAGTGCACTTAACTCCTGAGTTTTGCTGATACTTTTGAAAGGTTTTCCTGCTGGGAGGATGGCTATGGGTGGGAAGCCAGGACTCACCTCCATAAATCAGTTGTCAGGTGTGGGTCTGCAGCCCTAATTCTCTTCTTGACTCAACAGCTGAGTTTCCAAGTGGATGTCATCGTCTGGATGTTTCACCACACTGTAAACTCAAAATATCCCCGGATTTACTGTTATCTTATTTATTGACTCCAGAACTTTGAGACTTTTCCTTAACTTTCTTACTTGCACATTGAGTCAAGGCTACTAAATCCCACCATTCTAGCTGGCCCACCTCTCCTCCTTCCTAATTCAACTGCGACAGTCCTTGCTCTGGTGCTCAATCTCTTTTGCCAGAGCTCTTATGGAAGCTTCTCAAACTGTTTTCTGATCTTATTGATTTTGTCAATTATTTTACACATTCCAGAAATAGGCATTGGGGGCCTGTTACAGGCATGCAGATATGTACAAATTTAGATATCTGTACCTATGGTATAGTAGTGAAATATGTACTGCTGCTGCTGCTGCTAAGTCGCTTCAGTCGTGTCTGACTCTGTGCGACCCCATAGACGGCAGCCCACCAGGCTTCCCCGTCCCTGGGATTCTCCAGGCAAGAACACTGGAGTGGGTTGCCATTTCCTTCTCCAATGCATGAAAGTGAAAAGTGAAAGTGAAGTCGCTCAGTCGTGTCAGACCCTCAGCGACCCCATGGACTGCAGCCTACCAGGCTCCTCCATCCATGGGATTTTCTAGGCACAAGTACTGGAAACCATACTAATTCCACTTACATTATAAAAATGGGAGATCTATAGTGAAAAAAATTAGGAAAATAAAGCAGAGTGTCATGATAGAGGATAAACAGAAGCTTCCATTTGAGGTACCTAAGCAGGGGGAGTCTCTCTGGAGCAAATATTTGCCCTAAGATCTGAATGACAAGAAGAAGCCACCTATGACCTAGGTCTGAGGTCAGAGTTTTGCTGAGAGAAGACAAGAAGGCAAGCCGCAGAGTTAACCCCCTCAACAAACTTCACACACTCGAACTTTACGTTCAAATTTTACACACACACTTTTACACACTCAAGGCAAAACTTGGTTTCTGGCTGATTCATAACCTTTACTTTGATTTGCTTTCTAATTTTCCATATTACTGCATGGTTCATGTTCACGACTGTTCCTCTAATTCTCTTTGTTGAAATGAAACCCATCCTTCAAAACCTGATACAGATGTAATCCTGAAGCTTCCACCTTTCATCAAAATAATGTGGTTTCTTTCTGTCCTTTAGAACTTGTCTCTTGGGATTCTGATTGCATTCCAGTTTTATGTGCTCATTTGTGTACTTAGCTTGTGCCCTCTAATAAATTGCAAATTTACTGAGGACAAGATTTGTAATACTACATTATTTTTATGCTGTCTACAAATCTTGTGGAATGCCTTGAACACAAAAATTGTTCATGTATTTATAGAATTTGAGAAAACATTTTATTTATGCCTCAGAATACAGTTTACTGGTTTAGTCTGTGTTGATCATAATAGCTTCCAATTATCCTCTAGAAAAAGATCACACTGTTTCATAGGTGTTCAAAGCTCTTTGTGATCAGTCTTTCACCTTCCCTTGGCAGCTTCTCTTGTTTACATTTCTATTATCCAGCCATATTGAACTATTCAATATTGAACTGTTTTCACTTTTAATCATGGGATATGCCCTCAGTATTTGATTTTGCACATGCCCTTGGGTCTGCCTGGACTGACTCTCCACTCTCAATTCCCACCTCCACCACCTCTACCCTCTCTAAGGTCTCCCCACCTGCAAAGCAATCCAGTACTCTCTCTGTCAGCTTAAGCATCACATCCTCCAAGAAGCATTTCTGAACTGCTCTCTGTCCAGGTGTGAACTGGGGTCTATCACTGGTGCTTCCTGAACCCCTGTGTTTATCTCTATCACAGCATTGAAGCATGATGATTTATTTATCCAACTGCACTAAAAGTTTCTTGAAATATGAAATGGATTAAATTTTCACTTTTATATTCTTACTAAGAGCACAGTACCTGGTGTCTAGTCAGTGTTCAATAAGATCTTTGAATCAAAGGAGTTGATAAGTGATACACTCCATAAAAGCATCGTTTATTTGCTGCTGTATCCACAGTGCTTGAAACACTGCTCATTCATATGGCCAGTGCTCCGTGAATATTTGTGACCTAAATGAATACAGTGTTACAATGATTGATATCCATTTTCTTCTATTTTTTTTTTCAAGATTGTGCCAGGTATTAGGGGGACATACTGAAATGAGTAGAAGGCAGTGTTTTCTTTCCAGGAACTTAGGATCTTGTTGGAAATAAAATACTTGATGTATTTTAAAAATGGCAAACCAGCAGAATAGGTTGCCTATAGATAACACATAACATTTATGACTTCACACAAGAGAGTGGAAAAAATGCTATATATACATTGAAGCAAAACTGGATTTAGTTATTGCACAATTATGGGCAAATTCCTTGACAGTGCTGATCTTCAGAGTCAGATAGTGGGACTAAGGACCATAAGACATTTCGAGCTTTGGGAGAGGATGTACCAAGAGACATTCTTAGATTTTTTGATATCTTTTGTCTAATCTCAAGTGGCCATAATAAAGTATTAAACATCTTCAGAATTCAAATACTTGGGGGTTTTTTTGCTATTTATTTCTGATGCTATCTATATAAAACTCGATGCTAATTAAAGATACAATCCCTGCTCTGTAGTGAACATGTCTCTTCAGGGTAATACCTGAAATAATCTCTATTTCCTACTTGTTACATGCATTTATCCAGTAAAACTTCTTTAATAAATTAGACAAGACTGCTGGCATTTATATAGTTCCTTCTAAAAATGTGAATTACTATTTAGATTTAATTCTTAAACAATGTTTATAGGGACTCACCAAGTGAAAAGTGAAATATTTTGATGAAAAGTTGCTGAATAACATATACTAAAACACAATTGCTGAAAGATAGCTTTAAACTACTAAACTGAATTTAATGTCTTTCAAAGAAAGGAGGGATTTTTGTGTTCCTCCTCACTTGAAAATTGTTTCAAATACTCACATATGTTATTCCTGACTATTTTTCACTTCGTTTTACCACATACTAATTCAAAAATCCAGTCCTGGGTGTTCATTGGAAGGACTGATGCTGAGGCTGAAACTCCAATACTTTGGCCACCTCATGTGAAGAGTTGACTCATTGGAAAAGACCCTGATGCTGGGAGAGATTGGGGGCAGGAGGAGAAGGGGACAAGAGAGGATGAGATGGCTGGATGGCATCACCGACTCGATGCACATGAGTTTGAATGAACTCTGGGAGTTGGTGATGGACAGGGAGGCCTGGCGTGCTGCGATTCATGTGGTCGCAAAGAGTCGGAGAGGACTGAGTGACTGAACTGAACTGAACTGAATTGAATTCAAAAGTAAGGATATGGGGTATTGGTGTTCTGATTTAAGCATGCAGTTCACTATGGTATATTTTAAGGAAGAGACAAATTTAGTTATGCAACTTGTCTGTGAAACCCCTTTGAATATAACATGATGGCGGAAATAAATCCCATTCTCATAACATGGCCAGGATGCTCATCAAATTTGAATCTGAAACAGTGTTGAGATGAACTGCATACATGTTGACTGGCAACACAATCGTCAGAATACTTTAAAAGATTTCTCTTTTGCTAAATAGCACTCCACTTTATTCATGAGAAGACTAAGACACAGGGACTGAATAACTTTACAGGGTCATAGAGCTAATAAGTGGTGATAAAATGCTAAGTTTACAAAAAAGTAAAATAGTAAATTTTGTCTATGAATGATAAAAAAAAAAATTTCTCTTTTGTAAGTCCGCTTGAAAATTAACATATATGTTCAATAAGAAAAGGAAATGACATATAAAATCTTCACATATGGGCAGGTACTAATCCATGAGGAGTGAAACAGGAAAGCTCTGTGTGTCCGACACAAACCAGCAACGTGGCAGGTTTTGTGGGATGAGTCTGGGCCATGGGTCTGAGGGATGGTCAGCAAGACGTCTGACTTAGTAGGATCATCAAAAAACACTCTCTTGCTCTGGATAATATTTTTATACTCCTCAACTGAGGCAGTGTTTTATTTTGTCTCTGCAGTCCCTGTTTCTTCTTCCTTCAGCTTCAAGTACCGCCTATGGACTTTCACGTTGGTGTAGCCAGCATAATCTTTTTTTCTGGCCCTGGTCATATGGTCCACACCATTTCTTGCTATCCTTGATAAAACTATTGAATTACTTTTCCTTGAGACGGTGTCTGCCACATGAGTTTTACCACCCACTTGGGGGTTCTTACCTACTCTCTTATCTATCCAAGCAAGTTGCACAATTGGTTTCCAAGTTAGGAACCATTTTATTTATCTCATTAGAGGGAGAGAATATGTCTCAGAAATAATCCAACCGAAAATTCTCTCAATTTCTTCAAAATCCATTAAACATCAACACCACAAACTATAGGAATAAACTTGGCACCAAAGAACTAACTTCTAAGCAATACTATTTCATATATAAAAACAGCCACAATTATAGTAAACATTTAGTAGTATTTCACATGAGGATAAATCAATTGCATATATAGGATTAGCATAATCCTTTATATGTCTTATAAGTCAATAAATGCAGTTATTATAATTAGGGTTATAAAATTTTAAATGACTGTTAACAACAGAAGTTCTAGTCAAAGATTGAGCAGATATTGACTGGAACAGAAGGTCTAGTGAAAGACTGAATAGATAGCAATACTCTGTAGAGTTAAAGTCCATAAAAGTAATCATTCAACCTCTTTTTCTTAGGACAGATTCACTATATGTCTGCAGCCCTGGCATAATTATTAGTTAATAACGCACACTTTTACTCTCATATGTCAGACTTTAGATGATAAATTTAAAATTTGCTCTCTTAGGGGACAGAATCAATGAGTGTGGAGCCAAAGAAGGTATTCAGGAAATTTGACAAGAAAGAAAATAGATATTTATTCTCATGGAAATCCAAGCAGGAATAAACAGTGATATTTTTAAGAGTAAACTAAAATAGGAAAAAGCATGTAATCAATTCAGGGGTCTGGACCTTTCTTTATAGCACTTAAGTAGTTGGCCCCAGAAATTGTGATGGTGTTCTGAGACAAAATTGTAGTTTATACTTCAGAACAAAGTTGGCTGGAAAAAGCAAGGCAGAAACAAATCTCACAAGATTTAGATTTCTAGGAAATCGACTGGGTCAGCAATGAAGCACAGAATATCCAGAAGGGAAGATTGCATGCATAGCAAAAATAGCAAATTAAACAATTAATATCATTGATCACTGTTTATGTGTATGCAGTTCAGTTCAGTCATGTCTGACTCTTTGTGACCCCATGGACTGCAGCATACCAGGCTTCCCTGTTTATCACCAACTGCTGGAGCTTGCTCAAACTGATGTTCATCAAATTGGTGATGCCATCCAACCATCTCATCCTCCACTGTCCGCTTGTCCTCCCGCCTTCAATCTTTCCCAGCATCAGGGTCTTCTCCAATGAGTCAGTTCTTCACATCAGGTGGCCAAAGTATTGGAGCTTCAGCTTCAGCATCAGTCCTTCCAATGAACACCCAGGACTGATCTCCTTTAGGATGGACTTGTTGGATCTCCTTGAAGTCCAAGGGACTCTTAAGAGTCTTCTCCAACACCACAGTCCAAAAGCACCAATTCTTTGGTGCTCATCTTTCTTTATAGCCCAACTCTCACTTCCATACATGACTACTGGATGCAATGGCAAACCACTTCAGTATTCCTGTCGTGAGAACACCATGAACTGAACAAATGCTTACAGCTATTGTGTTCTGTGTCCAGTTCACTACCCCATTTCTGGGAATCACCTTACTTTTCCTTGCTCTATTTACATGTCAAAATAATGTGTTTATAATATAATAAATATATATATATATATATAATATGATCATATGAATATATATATATAATAAAATAACATAATAAAAATGTTACAAATATGTTACAATACATGTTTTTATGTTTTTATAAGAGGACCTTATTTATCTTATAACAGGCAATATGCCCAGGGATGGGTCCTTGACTCAAGCTGGGCAATCAGCTCTCTTCACAAAAATGTCATTATGGAGCCAGAAAAAATGTATGGAGGGTTTCTCCAGGAGACTGAATGGGAACATGTAAACTTGGAATTTGTTGTAATCAAGCTTTCAATCATGTGGACTAAGAAAGAAGATAATGCCAGGCTTAGGCGTGCATGGAGAAGAAATGAGAGGTAGAAGATGGAGATAGAACTTTGTTATTATTCAAGTGCTTATTTTAGGGTTTCTAGTGCTTATCCAAGGGTTTATTTTATTCCTGAGACTCTGCAACATTCTTTCTCTTTATTTTCATCCCAAATTCAAGTAATCTACTGAATTTTCTTTTCTTTTTAAGTTAATTGGGCTAGATTCTTGTTTGTTGCAATTAAGAGTCTTCACTAAGGCATACCTTGTTTCTGCAGAGGACTTGGAAAAATTCTCATAAACATTTACCTCTAAAAGGTATTTTCAATGATCTTCTATCTCAGTGTTTCTGTGATAGTAGATAAAAGTATGGCACCTCATTAAACGGTTTGAAAAAACCAAGCTGAACAAGCTAAGCTTTCTCCTTTTTTTAATACTGTTTTTGACGATCCTCACAGAGCCTTTAGAACGCCATGTGCAGTATGAATCCCTAAGACCACAGTGGTTGTGGAGCATTTTGCACCCACAGGTGGAGCATCTTCAGAAATGGTACTTCATAGAAAACCTTTGCTGACTTACCCTAAAGAAGAAAGTAAGACCAAGACATTTTATTTAACCTAACTCATGTTATAACCAAAAGGGAACCGGTACTAACTACAGATGAGTACATGTGCTGTAGGACTGTGAGTGTCTCAGAGTGATAAACCAAGAGCATTACTTTAGATAAGAAATTTATTTGGCAACATGAGTTGCTGGAACAGAAGGAGCAACTGATAGAGAAGACTACCTGCAGCATAACCATTATACTCCACTGACAGACTCCTTAAAAAGCCAAGAAACTTAGAGGCTCTTTGCTGAGTTTCCAACTCCATCTGCAGAGAGTTGGTTCAGATAGACCCTGCCGGAGGCTCTGAGAAGCAGATGATGACTTCCCACTTAGCCTGTCTTGTCCCTTGCTGAAACAGAGACCACAGGACATACTAGGGAGCCTCCTTTGAAGACCTCTCCTTGGAGGGTTTGTGACCCCCTCTCCTATTTTCCCCACTTTATCTAACTGTGTTGCCTGCTGACTGTGGGCAACAAGCCTAATGATTAGAGGCCATTTTTAAATTTATCTCCAATTCTATGTTACCTGGCCTTGCCAAATGGGCCCTATAGGCAAATGGATTATAGATATGATCTTCACATCGCTTAATTAAAGGAGCTGTATTTTCTTTGCTTTCAAGTTTTGTTTTTTTTTTTACCAGAATTTTAGCTCAATATTTCCAGAGAGAGGGAGAGTCAGAAACACAGATGGAGAAGAACAGAGAAGAAATAGGGATTCAGAACTCATAGAAGTTCTATTAAGACATGTTCAATAACATCACTTTGTTAATTTCTGCAGCAGAAACGAAACTGTGAATATTAGCAGTTACTTAGTCATATAAGAGATAATTTCAAAGAAGAAAATCTATTTATACCATCTGGAAACAATAATCAGGAAACCTATTTATGGAAATTAGATTATTCTTGACTACTATACTTTTACTAGCGTATCTGCATACACCAGCTTTCACTAAAAGGTAATTCTAGTTAAAATCCTTCCTTTCAACATTATGTCTTTAAACTGAAAAATTGTATGATTTAATTTTATACATGGAGAGCCATTGTTTCAAGTTATATGACACTCAATAAATACCTCTCCTCTCTTTGCTTTCTCTCATATCCCAATAAAATCGCAGATTAATTTTTCAATCCACCAAACATTGACAATCTTTACAAATTTCATGTGATTGCTTAATATTACCAAGTATTACAGGCAGGTTAATATGAACACGAACACAATAGGGAAAAAATAGTACTGAAAAGATGTTTTGTTTATAGAACATGGAAATTAATAACAGTCAATAAATGACAGTCATAGATGACTGTTGCACTCTGGGATCCCATTTTCATCCTGTTTCTTCATCTCACATCCTCCAGACAGTCAGACTGTCTGGTAATTCTACTGCCCAACTTCACAAACATTTCTCTGGTTAGAACTTGATTATCTCCTGGCAAAAACTCTGTGACTCGTTATTTTCTACCTTGTCACTAAAAGGATTGTGATTTTTCTAATTTTGTAATATTGTAACAACCAAAGTAGCTTTTAAGTTTTCTATGTTATGCTTTATTGAATGATTACAAATAGCAAATAACCACGCTAAATAAGTCCCCAAACACATATTACTCCATGCAACTGTCATAATAATTCTGAGTTAGGCATCGTTATTTACCATATTTACAGAAAATGCCAGAGCCAGAACCCAAAGAAACCATGAGCCACTTTGAAATCAAGCAGACTCTTGGTAAGTACTTGATGAAGGTCCAATGTCTTGTCATGAACTCCCCAGCACTCTAACACCTCCTGATTAAAGACAAGGAGAAGGGAAGGCATTTGCCAAGTAACAATCAACACAGTTCACTTTCACCTAAAATATCCATAAGGATTTGCACGAGCAATTTTATGGCTGATAAAGTAGCTTTTAATATAGTAGAAAGAAACAAGCAAAGATACTCTCAACTTTGGTTGAAAGCAATGGTTTTAAAAGCCAAGCCATCAGGAAATCAATGTGAGAACATGAAACATAAAACACTATCTTTTTATTTCCCTGTTTTCCACACGTGAACTAACCTGTGTTGAGCACTAATTGTGTGCCACAAACCCAGTGATTAGCAGTCATTTTTTATTTATCTCCAATCCTGTGATTTTTTTACCTGGCTTTGCCACTGGGGCCCATGACAGACCAGTGGAATTATGAATGGGATTTTGACATCTCTTTATTAAGAAGCTGCATTTTCTTTGTATTTATTTTCCCTGAAATTTGGCCCAGTATTTCCAGAGAGAGGGAGAGACAGGAACTGGGAAAAAAGAGGTGGAGAAGGATAGAGAATAAATAGGGATTTAGAACTCATAGAAGTTCTATTAAGATGTGATTTGAATAACATCTCTTCATTAATTTCTGCAGCAGAATCTAAACTGTTAATCTTACCAGTTACTTAGTCATATAAGAAATAATTTCAAAGAAAAAAGTCTTTTTTATACCATATGGAAACAATAAGAAAAACTATTTATGAAAACTGGATTACTGTTGACTAATATACATTGAACTTCTACTAGAATATCTGCGGACACCAACTTTCACTAAAAAGTTACTCTAGTTAAAATCCTTCTTTCCAATATTATGTCTTTAAGCTGAAAAACTGTATGATTTAATTTTTTCACATGGAGAGTCAACAGCTGTTCAAGTTCATGGAATAGTCAATGAATGCTTCTCCTCTCTTTACTGCCTATCTCCTACCCTCAGTAAAATCACAGATTATTTTTCCAATCTTCCAAACACTGACAACCATCACAAGCTTCATCTGATCACTTAATATTACCAATTATCACAGCAACTTTAATACGGAAACATGAACAAAACCAGCAAACACAAAACTGGTACCTAAAAGTTGTTATATTTTCTAGAAGAAGGCCAATAAATGACATAGTCATGGATGACTGCTGGTATTCACCTCTGGTCTTCGGAGGAAAAGGTGTGAGGAATGAAATCTTTGCGATGCCTCCATGAAAACCTACCTGCAGTGTCACTGAAAGTAAACTTTGTTAAAGCTCATATTTCAACCAACACAGAAGGGGCAGCACCATCCACCAAGTAATCCAGACAGACTGATCCAGATCCTTTATTTTCTACCTACTCACCAAAACGATTGTGATTATTTTTCAATCTTTATAATATTATAACAACCAAAGTTAATTTTTAAATTTTCTGTTATGCTTTGTTGAATAATTACTAATAGCAAACGACCATTCTAAATAAGTCCCCAAACCCATACTACTCCATGCAATTTTCACAATAATTCTGAGTTAGACATCATTATTTACCACATTTGCAGGACATGAGAGAGCCAGAACCACAAAGTAACCCTGTGCCACTTTGAAATCAAGTAGGCAATTGGTTAATACTTGATGAAAGTCAAATGTCTTTATCATGAACTCCATAGCACCCAACACCTCCTGAATAATGAAGTAAGGAGAAGGGAAGGCATTTGCCAAGTAATAATCAACATGAGAGTTCACTTTTCATCCAAAATATCTATAAGGAATCAAAGAAGCAATTTTATCTCATAAAATAGTTTTTTTAAAAAGTAGAAGGAAACAAAAAGCAAAGCTATTCTCAACATTGGTTGAAGGCAACAGTTTTAAAAACCAGGCCATGAGGAAACCAATGTGAGAACACAAACCATAAAAAAACTACTTTGCATTTCTTTATTTTCCTGCTTTGACTAACTTGTGCTGAGTGCTAATTGTGTGCAAAAGACCCCAGTGATTAGTGGTCTTTTTTTTTTTTTTTTTTTTTAATTGCCAATCCTGATTTTTACCTGGCCTTGTCACTGATCCCTGTGACAAAGGGAGGAATGGAATTGTGGATGTGATCTTGACAACTCTTTATTAAAGGAGCTGTATTTTCTTTTTATTTAAGTTATTTTATCTGAACTTTGGCCCAATAATTGAGGAGAGAGGAAGAGACACAAACTGAGAAACGAGGATGGAGAAGGACAGAGAAGAAATAGGGATTTAGAACTCACTAAACTAAGAAGATGTGATTTCAATAATATTTCATTTCTAATTTTTGCAGCAGAACCTAATTTGTGACTCTTACCAGTTACTCAGTCATATAAGAGATGATTTCAAAGAGAAAATCTATTTGCACCATCTGGAAACAATAAGTAAACCTATTTAGGAAAATTAAATTATTCTTCACTAGAAGGCAATGGCACCCTATTCCAGTACTCTTGCCTGGAAAATCCCATGGACTGAGGAGCCTGATAGGCTGCAGTCCATGGGGTCGCTAGGAGTCAGACACGACTGAGCGACTTCACTTTCACTTTTCACTCTCATGCATTGGAGAAGGAAATGGCAACCCACTCCAGTGTTCTTGCCTGGAGAATCCCAGGGACGGGGGAGCCTCGTGGGCTGCCGTCTCTGGGGTCGCACAGAGTCAGACATGGCTGAAGTGACTTAGCAGCAGCAGTATACCTTCAACTTCTACTAGTATATCTTCAGACATCAACTTTCACCAAAATGTAACTAGTTAACAATCCTCTTTTCAATATGATGTCTTTCAACTGAAAAACTGCATGATTTAATTTTTTCACATGGAAAGTAGACAGCTGTTTCAAGGTTATAGGTCAGTCAACAAAGGCCTCTCTTTCTTTCTCTTTCCATCAATAAGATCACAGATTATTTTCCAATCCTGTAAACACTGACATTCATCAGAAACTTCATATCATCACTTAACATTACCAATTGTTACGAACAATTTAATATGTACAAAACAAGCAAACACAAAACTGTCAAGTAAAAGATGTTATAGTTTATAGAACATGCACTTTAATAAAGGCCAATAATTGAAATACAGTCATAGATGACGACTTGAACTCATCTTGGGTCTCCAGAGGAAAAGGCGTGAGGAATCAAGCCTTTGCTGATGCTGCCATTGAAACTTACCTGCAGTGTCACTGAAAGTAAAACGTTGTTAAACTCGTGTTTCCAACCCAACACAGAAGGGGCAGCACCATCCACCACGTAATCCAGACAGGCTATGGGATCCCCCGTTTTCATCCCTTTTCTTTATTTCACACCCTCCAGACAGTCACACCATCTGGTATTGCTATTGCCCAACTTTACAAGCATTTCTCTAGTTAGAACTTGATCATCTCTTGGCCAAGAGTCTTTCAAACTCTTCTCATATCTTTTATTTTCTACTTTGTCACCAAAAGGATTATGATATTTCTTAATCTTTGTAATGTTATAACGTCAAAGTAACTTTTAAGTTTTCTATGTTATGCTTTGTTGAATGATTACAAATAGCAAATGATCATGCCAAAAAAGTCCCCTAAACATATCACTCCATGCAACTGTTTGAACTATGGTCCAGTAATTCAGAAGAGACAGAAACCGAGAAAAAAGGGATGGTGAAGGACAGAGAAGATATAGAGATTTAGAACTCATAGAAGTTCTAAGAATATATGATTTCAATAATATTTATTTGCTCCTTTCTGCAGAAACTAAACTGTGACTCACACCAGTTACATAGTCATATTAGAGATAATTTCAAAGATTAAAATCTACTTAAACCATCTGGAAACAATACTAAGAAAACTCATTTATGAAAATTAAATTACTCTTCACTAATATACCTCAAACTTCTCCTAGCATATCTCTAGATACCAGCTTTCACTAAAAAGTAACTAGCTAACATCCCTTTTTCCATTTCATGTCTTTAACTGAAAAAATGTATGATTTAATTTTTTTTACATGGAGAGTACACAGCTATTTAAGTTCATAGAACAATCAATAAATGCTTCTCCTCTCTTTAATTCCTTTCTTTTATCCCCCAACAAAATCACAGATTATTTTTCCAATCCTCCAAACACTGATAATCATCACAAACTTCATAAATCATATATTACCAATTATTACAGGTTTAATGTAAATATGAACATAACAACTAAACAGAACAGCAGCGTCTAAAAGATGTTATAGTTTTATAGAACATGCACTTTGATAAAGGTCAATAAATGACAGACAGTCTTGGATGGCTGCTTGTACTCACCTTGGGTCTTCAGACAAAAAGGTGTGAGGAATGAAGTATTTGCAGATGGCTCCATGAAAACTTACCTGCAGTGTCTCTGAAAGCAAAACTTTGTTAAAGTGCATTTTTCCAACTCAACACAGAACGAGCAGCATTATTCACCAAGTAATCCAGACAGACTCTAGGATCTCCTTGTTTGCAACCGATTTCCTCATCTCAGACACTGCAGATAAACACATCATCTGGTCATTCTAAAGCCCAATATCACAAATATTTCTCTAGTTAGAACTTGATCATCACTTGGCCAAGACTCTTTCATATTCCTTTCCTATCCTTTATTTTCTACCTTGTCACCCAAAGATTGTGAAGTTTTAAATTATTGTAATATTGTAACAACCTAAGTAGTTTTTAAATATTGCATGCGATTGTCACAATAATTCTGTTAGACACCACTATTTACCACATTTGCAGAAAATGTCAGAGCCAGAATCCCAAATAAATCCTGTGCCATAATTTTATGGCTAATAAAGTAGTTTTTAAAAAGGTAGGCAGAAACAAAAAGCAAAGCTGTTCTAAATGCTGGTTGAAACAATGGTTTTAAAAGCCAACCCATGAGGAAATCAATGTGAGAACACAAACCATAAAATATTACTTTATATTTCTCTATTTTACCCACTTTGACTAAGTTTTGTTGAGTGCTGATTGTGAGCAACCAACCCCAGTGATTACTGGCCAATTTTTTCTCTTTATCCCCAATCCTGTGATTTTTACCTAACCTTCCTTCTAGGACCTGTGACAAAGAGACAAATGTTAATTATGGGTGAGATTTTGACATCTTTTTATCAGGGGAACTGTATTTTCTTTATATTTAAGTTGTTTTATCTGGACTATGACTCAATATTTGAGGAGAGAGGGAGAGACAGAAACCAAGAAACAGGGTAAGAAGAAGGACCGAGAAGAAATAGGGACTCAGAACTCAGAAGTTCTATTAAGACATGATTTCAATAACAGCATTTTGCTAATTTCTCGAGTAGAACCTAAATTGTGAATCTTATCAGTTACTTAGTCATATAAGAGACAATTTCAAAGAAGAAAGTCTTTTTATACCGTATGGAAACAATCAGAAATTATATTTTTGAAAATTAAATTACTGTTGACTAATATACATTCACTTTCTACTAGAATATGTGCAGACATCAGTTTTCATTAAAAAGTTACTCTAGTTAAAATACTTTTTTTCAATATTGTGTCTTTAAAAAATTATATGATTAATTTTTCACATGGTAAGTAGACAGCAGTTTTAAGTTTACAGGACAGTCAATAAAGGCCTCTCTTCTCTTTCTTTATCCTATCCTCCAATAAAATCACAG
This sequence comes from Bos taurus, assembly GCF_002263795.3. NCBI lineage: Eukaryota > Metazoa > Chordata > Mammalia > Artiodactyla > Bovidae > Bos > Bos taurus. The sequence continues at coordinate 18,277,665 of NC_037354.1, forward strand.
ATTGTTTTTCCAATCCTCCAAACATTGACGGTCATCACAAGCTTCATATGATTACTTAATATTACCAATTATTACAAGCAGGTTTAACATGTAAACATGAAAAAAAGAAGCAAATGCAAAACTGGTACCTGAAAAAATGCTAGAACATGCACTTTTAAAAAGGTCAATAAATGACAGATACTCATAGATGATTGCTTGTACTCACCTTGGGTCTTCATAGAAAAAGCTGTGAAGAACACATGTACACCTGTGGCAGATTCATTTTGATATATGGCAAAACCAATACAATATTGTAAAGTTAAATAAAATAAAATTTAAAAAATTAAAAAAAAAAAAGAATGAAGTCTTTGCTGATGCTGTCATTGAAGCGTACCTGCAGTGTCACTGAAAGCAAAACTTTGTTAAACTCGTGTTTTCAACCCAACACAGAAGGGGCAGCACCATCCACCAAGCAATCCAGACCACTCTGGGATCCGTTTTCATCCCATTTCTTCATTTCACACCCTCCAGGCAGTCACACAATATGCTAATTCTCCTATCCAACTTCACAAACATTTCTTTAGTAAGAACTTGATCATCTTTTGGCCAACAGTCCTTCAGATTTTTTTCCTATTTTTTTTTTTTTTTCTACCTTGTCACCCAAAGGATTGTGAATTTTTTAATCTGTGTAATATTGTAACAACCAAAGTAGCTTTTAATTATTTTATGTTTATCTTTGTTGAACAATTACAAATAGCAAATGATCATGCTAAATAAGTCCCCTAATACATATTATTTCATACAATCATCACAATAATTCTGAATTAGACACCATTATTTACCATATTTTCAGTAATTCCCAGAGCAGAATCCCAAAGAAATCCTGTGCCACTTTGAAATCAAGTGGGCACTTGGTGAATATTTGATGAAGATCTAATGTCTTTACCATGAATTCCCCAGCACCCTAACATCTCCTGATTAACAATAGAAGGGAAATGGAAACCATTTGCCAAGTAACAACACAGAAGCTCACTCTTCACACAAAAGGAGCAATTCTGTGGCTGATAAAGTAGTTTTTAAAAAGTACAAAGCAACAAAAAGCAAAGATTTTCTAAACCCTGGTTGAAGGCAATATTTTTAAAAGCTAAGCCATCAGGAAATCAATGTGAGAACACAAACCACAATACTCAATCTTTATAGTTCCCCATATTTTCAAAAGAAACGGTCATATTAGTCGTCTTGAATTTTATATGTATTCTGCACAATATTTTCTATAAATCCATTCTAGATAATTGTCAAGGTGTCTGAATCCCATCAAAATTAAAAAGGACATCCATGCTCATACACTCTTTGAGAGAAGGCACTGGTGGTATTTCCTAGAATCCTTATACCAGTATTTGCCATTAGTCTTACTTGGAATATTGGTTCCATGTTCTGATTATAGGTATGTAAAGCACCTTAAAAAGAATTTTGGTTTTCAAGTAACTAAATTTGCTTAGATAACCCAGTCATACATAATTCAAATGCAACTAAATAAAACTAAAAACAAACAAACAGCAGAGAGATCTTAGAAACACAACTAACAATTTTTACAAGAAGTAAATTATCAAGACTGAAGATGGTAATCGTCAGAACTTCACTTTTCCATCAGCTAACTTTGTTAAACTCTGGTGAGAACTGGACTGAAAATGAGAAGAGATGAAAACCATAGGTGTATGCTCTAAGTATAATGGCTGCCTAACAAATGGAATGGCTTAACTCCTTTAATTATCAGAAAGACTACCAAAACTCAGATTCCACTTGCAACACCCTTGTATTTTAAACATGTATTAATAGTACGGGACAAGCACTCTTGAGCTGAAATTGTATTCATATTGGCTAATGTTTCTCCCTGATTTTTGAATGACTACTCTTAGGGCGTGTGCTCATTCCCCCAAACCAGTTCTAAATGTTTTTGTTTATTTCACCTGCATGAACACATTAATGTTTCCAGTATTTTCACCTGATCACCCAGGTTCAAACAATTATCACTGGTCTTCCACCTCTGTGGTAGTCTACTCACCCATCTCCCACTGAATCTCAAGTCTTCCTTTGAAGGAATCTCCACACAGGACCTAAATAAAAAAAAAGACAACTAATAGGCTTAAAAAAATCTTCCTGCTGTAAAACTTTCAATCTCATTTCAATACTTAAAGTTAAAATCCTATCATGCCCTATAATGCCAACTTCTGTGCTTTGGAACCTATTGAATCTCTAACTTACTGCCCTCTTCTCAGAAAACACAGCAAGTTCTTTCCCATCTTAGGATTTCTACAGGTTTTCTTCAGAGATGTGGAACACTCCTCACCTGCTGTTTTCAAGTCCTGCCTCTTCATTGGTCAGGTCCCAATCTCAATATTACTCTCCCTTTGAGACTTTTGACCAAAAATCAAAACAACTCTTTCCCTTCTTTCAGGCCCTCAATATTCACTATTAATATATCTACTTTGCTTCCTTTACAGAATTCCAGAATTTGTAGATTATATAATGTTTTATCACTTGTCTTTCATAGCAGATGCATCTTATGGAAGCAGACACTTTTATTTTCTTTATTCATAATCGTGTACTCATCTGTGCCTTTCATTGGACAAGTCTCAGTGCATAGTTATAAAATGAATTAATGAGTGATTATCAGGTCCCTACTGTCCTCACATTTAGTTTCCAAATAACAAGGGTACTTTAGGGTTCCTGGACCCAATTCCAATGTGTGTGTGTGGGGGGGGGCGGGGTGGACTTCCTCATACACCACCCAGTGCTTCTTGGAAACCATCATCAGGCGCAGAGCTCCCACGCTCTCTGGATGAGCCATTCTCTCAGACCCTCCATGTGTTCACCAAATGGAAGCTCTCTGCACCCTCTCCTTTTGGGTTTTTGTGGAGACTTCGTTTCATGGGCATGAAACATTAAATCATTGGTCCGTGGCAATCAATTCAACCTCCAGCTCCTCTCTATACCTAGAGGCTGGGGGCAGGACTGAGACTGGAGGTGCCAACCCTCTAACCACCTGGTTGTGCTCAGTTGCTTCAGTCATGTCTGACTCTTTGTGACCCCAATGGACTGTAGCCCACCAGGTTCCTCTGTCCAAGGGCTTCTCCAAGAAAAAGAATACTGGAGTGGGTTGTCATACCCTCCTCCAGGGGATCTTCCTGACCCAGGGATCCAACCCATGTCTCCTCCATTGCAGGTGGATTCTTTACCCACTTAGTCTCCTGGAAAACTTGGCTAGGGGCTTTCCAAAAGTCACCTCATTAAAGAAACAAAAATACCATTATGTCTCCTATCACTGAAGAAATTCCAAAGACTTTAGGAGCTCCACACCAGAAATGGGGACGAGACCGTATGTATATTTATTATAAATCAAGATATCACAGAGGGTTATCTTACTGCTACTTTCTGTATCTCCCCAAACAATGAATTATCCTGATACATGCCTGTTCTCATTACATAATTTACTCAAATGATGGCAAAGTGGATTTCTTGCTAGATGTTAAGCTCCTGAGGGAACTGGGCTGTGTGTTTCTCTCCATGCTAGTAGGGAGTAATAATGACAGAAAATGCTTTGATGCTAGCTTGATTTCACTCTTAGAAGTCATTTCCAATGAGGAGTCCTCTTGAAAATTACCAATTTACCCTGCATTCAGGTCATATAAATGCTATGTTGCAGCTACTTTAAAATACCTCATAGGAAAGTATGTAATAAAATACCAATCCCACTCTTGTCTTCCCTCTTAGAGAGATGTTGACTTTTATACATTTGACAGTACATTTCTGCTGCTTTCCAAACACCATTCAATCAAGAAACCTTCCCAGCTGGCATAGCCAATAAATGCTTGAATTTTCCATAATGTTTTTTGGAATCCTTCTTCAGCCTGAAGGCCTCCAGTTTCACAATATTGCAATTTAAATGAGAGTTTCTTTTCATAGCCTCAAGGTTGGCAAAAGACATAAAATGCACATTTTTTTTTTTTAGGTTACACTTTTCCAAAAATAGTGTGTCTTAAAAAAGCAAAGAATATGTCTTGAAATTATTCAGAAATAACTTTAAAATGCACATATTTAAATTTATATTTTGGAAGATATTTATATAATAATTCAAGTAACTTTGGTTATAAATATACATTTAAATAAATGAGCTGTTGTTAAAATACAGAATATCATTTTGGCTTCCATTAGGACATAATAAAACTTTGCTGTTTTACATAAATATGATGCTGGGAACATCTTTTCCTATCCAGGAATAATATATAAGTGATATAATAATATAAAAATGTGGAAACATAAGGCAACTAGAAATTTTATTGTTCATTAATCATAAATTTCTCAGTTTTGTGATTTTTTGAAAACTAATTAGATGATCTTATGTGATATTTTATGAAACTCAAAGGTCTGAATCATCTGGTGGTCAGTAGTAGAACAACTCCCAGACATGAAGATTTGCTGATCCTTCACTGTGTGTGTGGGTGCTCAGTCACTCAGTCACGTCTGACTCTTTGCAACCCAATGGACTATAGCCTGTCAGGCTCCTCTGTCCATGGGATTCTCCAGGCAAGAGTACTGGAGTGGTTTGCCATTTCCTTCTCCAGGGGATCTTCCCGACTCAAGGATCGAGCCCATGTCTCTTGCATCTCCTGCACTGGCAGGCAGATTCTTTACCACTGTGCCACCTGGGAAGCCCCCAAACCCTTCACTGTATGGTTTGTCTAACAGAGTATTCAATACCACCACCTGGGTGGCTTAAACAACAGAAATGTATTGCCTCACAGCCCTGGAGGCTAAAGTCTAAGATCAAGGTGTCAGCAGCATTGGTTCCTTCCGAGGGCTGTGAGAGAGAATCCAGGACCCTTGACAGGCTTCTGGTGGTTTGCTGGCAATCTTCAGCCTTTCTTGGCTTATTTGAAGCATCACGCCAATCACCACATGTCTTCATTTTCCATGTGATGCTTTCCTTGCATACAGGTCCCTATGCACAGGTCTCCCCCGTTTTATAAGGAGAGCAGTCATACTGGACTGATGTCCACTTTGATGATATCATGGTAACTCTTACATCTTTAATGATCCTATTGCCAAATAAGGTGACATTTTGAGGTACTGGAGATTAGAACATCAACATGTGAAATTTTGTGGGGATATAATTCAACCGATAACTCTTACTATATGTTAAGCATTTGCCTTTAATTTAATCCCCACACTAATCCTATAAAAGGTGTCATTATTTCCACTTTAGAGTAAACAGACTTCAGTAGTTTAAGTAAATTAAATTATCCAGTTACACAGTGGCAAATGTCAGATTCAGGAGTTAAAACGAGACTTAATTGAGCCAAGCCTCATATCTTTAGAGTGACATTTTGAAACTTTTAAACAAATTACAACTTTCAAACCAGTTTCATTACTGACATGTGTGAAGATAGCAATATGTACTCACAAGTGTAATTATTTAAAAGGATGGTTATATTTACAGCATTGTTTATGGTGGCAGTTTCATAGGTATATATTCACTTCAGACCCATCAAGATGTATGTACTAAACATGGATAACTTTTTTGTATGTCAATTATACCCCTATAAAAAAGAAGTAGTGCAACAGGGAAAAATAAACAGAAATGAGCAACAAGAAGAAAGAGAAAAAAAATGACTGGGATAGAGAAATACCATGTAGATATTTAAAATGAAATGTTTCTAATAATCACTCAAAGATTTTTTTTCCTTTTTTGACGGCTTCTCTGCCTCATATGGATAAGTAGTAAAAAGAAAGTAATGTTGAAATTTGGTCTTCCTAAGTCTTAACTCAAAAGACACTAGTGAAAAGATACAAGCTTTACAGATGTTTTATGAAACCTCACCTCTAATTCAGGCAGCTCTTCGGTGACTTCATCTTTGAAATTTTGGAATAGATAACATATTCCATTGAAATTAAATTTATGATATGGAAAAATATCTAGTATATGTCATTATAAAGCCCTTTCAAGCCACTGACTTCTAAGTATTGAGTATTCATATCTTGCAAATGTACATACCTTTGCTTAATATGATCAACTGAACAACAAGACATGCAGGGCAAGAGGAATATATTTGTTTTAATATAATAAATGATCAAAACTTGCAATCATATTTACCTTCCTTCTGTTTTTTATTTCTGACTTTTAAATTTAAACACATTTCAGTTTATATTCTTCCTATTTCTTCTTAGTTTATATCACCCTGTTGTCACTGTTTCTTTAAGGCCATTATCTCTGAGCCCCAGTTCCTTACTTGCAGGAAGAACTATAAGCACTCATTTCCTTGATTTACCACAGACTAGCATACAGTAATATCTATCCTATTGATTTAGTATTGAAAAAATATGTGCAAGAGTTTATTATTTTCCTTTTAATAATAAATACTTGAAATCCTTTAATAAATAGAAATACAATATTTGGATCAATTGTTTTATTCAATTTTAAAACACTAGAATGACACCTAATTATATAACATAGAAGTACCCTAAATATAATTTTGATTAAATAATGGACCATGATTTTCCCTACTGACAGGGTAAGAAAACTACATAACAGTGATACAGTTATGAGCAAAATGCAATTATTTTATAACACAGCTATTTAAATAAATAAAATTAAAGCTTTATAAGTTGAATTTTGGTGTAATTTCCTAGTGAGTAAATAAATAGACATCTTGATGTTCTTTTAAGAATATTCATCTCAAAATGTATTAAAAATACTGTAATATCTATGTCATGTTATTTACCCACATTAGAGCAAATGGTCATAAATTAGAGAAATGCTTTATGATAGTCACTCAATGTCTCTCAGGATGAGGTTCTATAATATTCCTAGGGCAGACTGATTCTTTGCATTTTACCCAAAATGTATACTGTATAAATCTTGTCATTTTTTCCCTCCAAATAATAAACTGGACTCAATACTTGCTGATGTATGTTTGAACAGCTGTTTATAATTTTTTTAAATAATAGTAATACTATCCTGAATGTTCAATGTCTACATTTTGATTCAGTTAAACCTATTAGTACAGATGTCAAATAAAAATCTTAGATAATATTTTTCAACCATTTATTTATATGATTGTTGACCTAAGTGCCACTGAAATGCAAGTCAATAAAAACAGCTGTAATATGTAAAACAAAACAGTAGTTACAGATTAAACCTTTTGTGGATCATTGATGTTTGCTCACAGTTATGATGAAGTATTGATTCCTTACTATTGTAGCAGATAGAATCTGGAATATGTATTACTTAACTATTAAAAATACTTTTAGTTTTATGTATCTTTAAGATACATAAATGTAAGAATTTTAAAGTTATAAACTCCAACTAATTTAAGTCCCTTTTTCTGTAGAAATACAGAACTACTCATATTGCTCAACAAAACATTATGCTAAGTTAATAGAATTCTCACATTACCTATTGAGTTTTTGGAAATCTTTCACAGAACAAAACAGCCTACAACTATAAAATATTTTATGTAAAAAATGAGGAAGAGTTCCAATTTTCTTTTTTTCTCCCAAATAGATAGTCTCATTCATTGATCACTGAATAAACTATGATCCACATTAAAACTGTGTTTTCTGGATGCCATTTTAAAAACACTATCTGCATATTTGTTTTCTATACTTTGTATTTCTTTTTTAAATTGTTTTATAATTAAATTTATTTAGTTATTACCTATTGTCTATCTTGGTACTTTTCCTCTATATTTACTATGAATATTTCAAATCATTCTCTATTTGTATTTTTAAATGTGTATTTCTTTTTCATGTATTTATTATTTGTGCTGTAATGCTATTTTTCTCCCACAGTTCCTAGCACTAGGAAATTTGTGTTTTCCCCTCTCTGTCATTTTGTCATCATGTTGGCATATTTTTCTGCTTAATTTATATCCACATGTATTTCATCTAAACTAAAAGAACATCAAAGAATGATTTTCCCCCTCTTCTCTTGGTTTTATTTTAATCTAGAATGGATTTTTCCTCCTTGACTGTAGTCTTTTTTCTTTTTTTTCATTTATTATACTATTTTTGGCTGCCTACAAGTTTCTCTTGTTCATGTTTAATGTGAAGAGTTCTCTTGCATGAACATAGTACAAAGTTTACTTCACTTCATGCCTATCTTTTCTATTTTATCTGAGAACTGCATTTATTTTCTTCATGTTAAGGTCTATTATTTTCAGTTTTTTTGCAGGTAGAGGGTACAGGGTTTAAGTGTCCAGCTGAAGGGCTCAACTGTGATTGTGGGAGGCTGAGTTGAGCACTTCTGGTTCTGGTTATTGTGTGATGGGCATGGGGACTCCATGGGAGTTAGATTTCTTTTTCTCTTTTTGGCCACACTTCTAAACATTTTTGTATTAATATTCTGGATAATTTTCAAAATCTAATTTGGCTCCAACTAGTAATGCTTTATGGAAGAAGGTATTTTCATTTGACTTTAGTTTCTTAACCAGTCTCTGTTATCTTTACTTTTGAAAAAATCATGTTACCATAGAAAGGGATTAAACAATACACAAAAATAGTTTGGCATAACAACTAATTGGTCTGGTGAGAGAAAAACAGCATGGCTGTGCTATGAGGTAGGAAAAATAACTACCATATGTTTAAAATTATATGCTCCTTGCAGCAGCTTCTTCTGACTGTGATAAATATGTTCTTGAAGTAGCATTTGCCTGAACATTAACTTGAAAAATTAACATTTTCTTTTTAATTAAATTGACTTAATTAGCAGTTAGCAATTGAGGATATATTTTAAAGAAATATAAAAGTCAAAGGATTAGAATTTTTAACATATGATGAGTTTATTCTAATGGATAAGATACATACTAAAGGATATAGGTAGATAATTTGAGAGAGAGGGAAAAAACAAAAGCCTACAAATAATAGGAACTGACATTGGGCAGCTTTGGACTTATTAAAAATCAAAGACATATATGATATTCATCTATCAAGCTAGTAAAATAATGAACTCTTGATGAAAATTTAATACGGAATCTAGAAAAATGGTAGATATGAACCTATTTGTAGGGCAGGAGTAGAGAACACAGACATAGAGAATGCATTTGTGGACACAGGGAAGAAAGGAGAGAGTGGGATAAATTAGAATAGCACTGATGTATACATACGACCATGTGTACACATGATTCATGTTGTTGTACAGCAGAAACCAACACTGTAAATTATCCTTCAATTAAAAATAAATTAAAAAAAAAGAAATAATAAAGAAGTTAGCTGAAAGAGACATTCCCAGCCACTGTAGGAAAGAAAAGGAAATTGTATAGAGTGGGAGAAATCTATTGGTAATATCTGGGGATGAAAATGGTAACCCACTCCAGTATTGTTTGGGAAATCCCCAAATCAGCCATTACCACCTGCTGGACACCAAGGAAAAGTCAGTAATGGACACAAATTGTCCCTGATGTCATGGGGCCTTCTACTGGGAAGACAGACAGTGAGGTTATTGTTAAAATAGAGGAAATACAGTGCAGGTTGGATGGATGCAAAATAATTTTAAAAAATGTTTATATATTTTCACATAGGAATTAAAATTATAGGAATTTATCTATAGGAATAGATAAGGAATAGATAAGATAAGATAAGATAAGATAGGAATAGATAAGGAATTTATCTTAGCATAAACTTACAAATAAATAAAGTTTTATGTATTAAGGACTTTTATTGCACACTTAATTATTTTCAAAGTGAAAAATTATGAGCAATAAAAATGTCAATGTTTGGAATAACTGCCAAAAAATTATCATACAAATATACAAAGGAATAAGACACAGTCATTAAAAATAATATATAAGAAAAAGGAGCAAAATGGGATAATCTATATGCCAAAAGGCCAATTTTAAGAAAAAGTAAAGGATTTCAAGCACAATGCTATTTTTAGCATTTAAACTACACATCAACTGTACAAAATGACTGAATAAATATAAAGAGGATGATGATATATCTTCATTTCTATGTTTTTATAGTACACATAGTTCTTTTTTTACAATCAAATTTGACTAAAATTCAAGACATAAAATTACTTTTGTTTTATTCTTATCATTTAAATTTTATTTTGAAATATAGGCACATTTGAGATGATGTATAATTTATGAGATATATAAACCGATACACAGTGGAAAGAAGACCCCTTCACATGACCATAGCATTCTAGTCACTTAAGTTTCCCTTTGCATTGGAAGGCAACGATCTTCCTCCTCACCTATTACTTTGTATTTTTCCAGAGATATTCTTTGCGTATATAAGCCTATGTCTATAATGCTGCTGCTGCTGCTAAGTCGCTTCAGTCATGTCCGACTCTGTGCAACCCCATAGACGGCAGCCCACCAGGCTCCCCCATCCCTGGGATTCTCCAGGCAAGAACACTGGAGTGGGTTGCCATTTCCTTCTCCAATGCATGCAAGTGGAAAGTGAAAGTGAAGTCGCTCAGTCGTGTCCGACTCTTAGCGACCCCATGGACTGCAGCCTACCAGGCTCCTCCATCCATGGGATTTTCCAGGCAAGAGTACTGGAGTGGGGTGCCACTGCCTTCTCCGATGTCTCTAATATATGTGTATAAAATGGACATACTGGTCATGTCTTTGAATCTATAGATTTTGTTATAAGAGGGTGCAGTGTGGTGCAAGAAGTAGACAGGCAATCTGAACACAGCTGTGTTAGTTCTACTACTAGGACATTCATGAGGGTTTCCGATTGTTTCAGGCTTCAGATTTCTTAGGTGTAAATGAGGAAAATAGCCTCCTGCCTGCCAGTCTCACAGTATAAACAGATCTAATGAAGTAGGGACAGTGGTTCAGGGCAGGGGCTCTTGAGCCATACAAACTTGGATCTGCTGCATCCTACACATTTCCATATATTGTGTGGTTATTTAGGATTAGTCAGACAGAGAAAGATAAATACCAAATACTTATATATGGAATGTGGGGAGGGGGGAACCTCATAGATACAGAGAACAGATGGGTGGTTGCCAAAAGGCAAGGGGCTGAGGGGGCATGTGGGGAAATGGGTGAAAGGTACAAACTTCAGGTTATAAGATCAATGAGTAATGGGGATGTAATGCACGGCACGGCGATCCTCAGTTAAAAATACTGCACTGCGTATTTGAAAGTTGCTAAAAGAGGAAACCGTACAAGTTACCATCACAAGAAAATTAGTTCTGTAATTATGAATGACTGTTGTTGTTCAGTCAAAAAGTCGTGTCTGACTTGCTTGCAACCCCATGGACTATAGCCTGCCATGCTCCTCTGTTCATGGGATTTCCCAGGCAAGAATACTAGAACGGGAAGCCATTGCCTTTTCCAGGGGATGTTCTCAACCTAGGGATCAAACCCACATCTCTCGTCTCCTCAGGTTCTTTACCACTGAGCCACCAGGGAAGCCCAACTGAATGATAACAAATAGTAATTAGATTTACTGTGTGATCATTTTGCAATACATATAAATACTGAATCATTATGCTTTATATGTAAAACTAATATAATTTTATATGTCAAATATACCTCATACAACTAGCAAATAAGTTTGCTGATCTGACATAACTGTTTAAACCTCCCTGAAATAAAAGTGAATTCACACACACACACACACATACACAGTTTCCTACTTTTTTTCTAGTTAGTACATTTTTTATATTATTTCTCAAATATTTCACTTTTCTGATGCCATATTCCTTCCTTCCTTCCAGAAATCTATTATCATAGATTTCGAACGTTGTTAGATCTATCCCATAGATCACTTAGGTTTTTCTTCTTTTCAGTTCTTTTTTTCTCTTTGTATCTCATTTAGATAGCCATGATTAACTATATGTTTGAGACCACTAGTTTGTTTTCCTTCTGAAATACCTACTTTGGTATTAATTTACTAAAGCATATTTTTATTTCCTATATTTACTCTTCAATATATATGTTTTTCATATCTCCTATTTATATTTTCATTAAGTTCACATTTTCCTTTAAAGCCTTAAAATGGTTCTTTTAAAATTCTTATCTAACAATTCTTCATTTTGTCATCTCAAGATTTGCTATTATTGACTACTTTAAAAAAAAACTTAGTAGTAACTTTTCCATTTCTTTGGATAACCAAAAATTATTGCCTGGATTCTGGACATTGTGAAATTCCATTGTTGACTGATGAATAGTGTTGTGTTTCTTTAAAGGGTTTTGGATGAGGTATGAAGACAAAAACTACTTAAACATACTTTCTAAGTGTATATGTGTGTTTTAATTTGAAAATGAGCTTGGAGTAGTCTTTATTCTAAGGTTAGTTTGGCCCCACAGCTAAAACAGAATCCACCTGGCCATTTCCATTTAATGCCTGAGCTATGCATCAAGGTATCTCTATTCAATTAATAGGACGTAAAATAATTGATTCCCAGCTATATGTGAGATTTTGCAATGGTTCAGTTTTGATTTCCTGGGAATTGTACTTTCTCTTGCAGTAGCTCCTTTTCAAACTTCCAAGAGTTTTATCCTAGGCTTGTACAGATTGGTATTCCAAGACTCAACCAAAGACTATGGAAACCTTCATACAAAGAACTGGAGTTCTTTCTGCCTTTTGCTTCCCTTATTTCTGGTAGTAACCCCATACTTTTCAGCCATCTTGGACTCCTAAACATTGATCACCTCTTCATTCATGGGCAAGTTCTACTCAGTTCAGTTCAGTTGCTCAGTCATGTCTGACTCTTTGCGACCCCATGAACTGCAGCACGCTAGACCTCCCTGTCCATTACCAACTCCTGGAGTTTACCCAAACTCATGTCCATTGAGTCGGTGATGCCATCCAGCCATCTCATCCTCTGTCGTCCCCTTCTCCTCCTGCCCTCAATCTTTCCCAGCATCAGGGTCTTTTCCAATGAGTTAGCTCTTCGCATCAGGTGGCCAAAGTATTGGAGTTTCAGCTTCAACATCAGTCCTTCCAGTGAACACCCAGGACTGATCTCCTTTAGGATGGACTGGTTGGATCTCCTTGCAGTCCAAGGGACTCTCAAGAGTCTTCTCCAACACCACAGTTCAAAAGCATCAATTCTTCTGTGCTCAGCTTTTTTTATAGTCCAACTCTCATATCCGTACATGACTACTGGAAAAACCATAGCCTTGACTAGATGGACCTTTGTTGACAAAGTGTCTCTTGCCTAGATTTAAATCCTGTCTTTGCCAGCCAACAGATGTACAACCTGGGATAAACTAACTTTCTGCTTCTGTTTCTTCATCTTTAAAGCAGGGACAAATAATAGTACTTACTTTACAAGATTATGGTGATGATCAAATGAGTTAATCCTTGCAAATTTCTTAGAAGATATCTGTCCGATTGCAATCTTGTGGGATATGATAACTGATGCTTCAATGGTGAGCAAATGCAGAGACTCCCACTGCCAACACGGAGCATAGAGACTAGTGTGAAAAATGTTACAGTGAAATCTTCACCTGTGAAAAATGTAACAGGGAGGTATAGCATGCTACTAGTGATCACTGTAGGAAAGACTTCCTTAAAGAACTGGTATTTGAAGTGAAGTCTGATACAACAAATAACTCTGATTCTTCCATTCTTTAAAACAGTATATTACAAACACTTTGATTTTCAGTTCTGTATTGGATGTCAGTGCGTTATTCCCTGTACCCTGGATTTAGATGCAGTTTACTAAAATATAAAATAGTTCTTAAAATGTTTTGTATTTCATCAACACAGTTTGGTTGCATCAAGAACAAAATATCTACATTCAAAAGATAGCCAATGCCTCTTTTTTATCTCTAAAATATCAATTTGGCAGCTAAATTTTATACCTTCAAACCTATTGATATTTGCTTTCCCATAGGTAGTTTTAAAAACTTCTGGTAAGGACAATTTAATATTCATCCTGTGAATCTTTATAAAAACCTATATGCACTTCCTTGGACTCTGCAAAATGTTGATAATAGTTGGTACTTGTTTCTGATGACAATATAAACATTGAATTGGTGACTATCCAGGGCAAATTTATTCATTGTCTTCATTTCTTAGATATTTGACTAAAAGTAGATAAAAGATTGCTTAGGAAAGAAATTAAGAAAATATGGGAAGGCATATTACTGGTCAGCTCGGAGCTCAAATGCCTTGAAAATCCCATGGACAGAGGAGCTTGGTGCAGGCTACTATCTATGGGGTCTCAAAGAGCCGGGCATGACTGACCGACTTCACTTTCTTTTCTTTCTTTGGAGTTCAAAAGGGGTAAAAATCCTATGGACTTTTAGAAGAGTGAAAAATGTATATAATGTATTACTCATAATATATATATAATATATAATTCATAATACATAACTTATGAATTTCTTTAAGAAAGGTTTATGTAACTTTTACAATGACTTTTATTTTACTATATTAGGTTCTAAGTAAATGTCTTCTGAGTTCTCCAATAAGGAGTACCCAGGTAAGTTATTTTTTAATGTATACAGAACATTTACTTTCAAATTTTACTCCTGACTTTTAGCTTCTATATCTTTTTAAAAGTGTACATTTCTACCAATGTCACAAAGATGTTATTCCATAATTTCCTCTAGAGTTTTCATAAAGTCCCACATCACCTTAGGGTCTTCAATCCTTATCTGGACTTGTTGACTTTTAGAGTACAATAAGAATCTGTTTTTACCTCATTGTTCTCTGCATAACTAAATATGCACAAGTAATTACTTCCTCAATCTTCAATGCCAGCTCTATTGTGCTGTTTCCATAAATGCTCTTCTGATTCTATTGGTCATTTGCTTATCCTTGTGCTAATGCTTTCCTGAAATAATTATAGTTACATTTTAAAGTCAACATCAAAGTAGGAAAATAAACCAGTAATTCAAAATTGCCTTAATTATGTTTTATTTTATAGCCTCAATATATTTCATTTTAAAATCAACTTGGAGTGTGTGTGTGTATATAATTTTATATTACAGTGGTAAGACTGATATATTTACAATCTTAGTCCTTATGTTCTTTAATGTGGTATAGCTGCATCCTTACTCAGGTCTTACTGCCCTCAAAAAGGCTTCAGAATATTTTCATGAACATCTTGCCCATTTATGTTAGATTTATTCCTAGGTATAATATTTGCTTTTATGCTGAATAAGGTGTTTCTCCAATATATCATACTTTCTAATTAGATTCTAGTGGTATATAGAACTGATTTTCATATATTGACCCTGTAACTATTAGTACCTTCATACAGTTTCTAATTTTGTCTATCTGATTTTTCTGTATTTTATTACTTTGAATAGAACTATTTGATTATTTGACTTTTCTATATAGAAAAATTTTATTTGATTATGTGTATAGAAAATCAAATCATATACAAAAAACATGTCTCTACCTTTCTAATAATTATGCTTTTTCCTCCCTCATTGATTTATTTCTTCATGATATAAATATATATGTCCATAGACCTTCTGATTCATGGGGTCACAAAGAGTCAGACACGACTGAGTGACTGAACTGAACTGATAGATCTTCTGACTGGATAAGTGAGTGTCTCCAGGTTTTTTTCAACATATGGGAGGAGGCAGAGAGATAGTCTCAAAGACTCTACTTCCTACTAATATGGTGATTTTGGGATCTATTTTTATTTGAATGGGGTTGGAAAGTGGATGTTATCAGGGCCAGACAGAGCTCTCTACTTTCATCAGGTGTAGTGCTGGCTGGTCATTTACCATTTTCCTCTTCTCTAGGAAATTCCTATTACTCTAAAGACTTGTCTCACCTGCTGTTTCACTCACACATTCACCCACTCCCATTGCTTAGGGTCAACCTTGTCCAATAACTGATTACCAGGAAGTATAAAGGGCCAAACCTCTTGCTTCAATTCGTGCCGCACTTTCCTATGGGTTTCAAGTTTGAATTCCCTGGTTTCAAATATGGGCTTCCCTGGTGGCTCAGTGATAAAGAATCTGCCTGACAATGCAGGAGCTGCAGGAGACTCAAGTTTGATCCCTGGGTGGGGAAGTTCCCCTGGAGGAAGAAATGACAACCCACTTCAGTATTCTTGCCTGGAGAATCCCATAGACAGAGGAGCCTGGTGGGCTACAGTCTATGGAGTCACAAAGAGTCAGACACGGACCAAGCATGAGCATGATGATGTTGAGTTGAGACCACACCCTTGATTTTATTTTTACCAAATTTTGGTTCTTTCAACTCATTTTATATGACCTCGAGAAAGTTCCTTGACTACTCAAAACTTTTTTTTTTTTAACAAATTAAGTTATTGCTATATAATTTGCAAGATAATATACAGAATAGAGGAAAAGGATGAAAAGTACAAATGTGGAGATAGCAATTGTACATGACAAGCACTCGACGTATTTCCTTTCTTTCTCCTCCCCCTCCTACTTCCTCCTATTTCCTTCCTTTCTTCTTTCTTTCAATGATCCCTTAGACCATTTGACGATATTTGGCCGTGGAGTTCATGTAACTAACATGCCGTGAGACTACTGCATGTGTAATATAAACTTAAGTATCTATCATTTTGATGGAAGTTGTCTACTTGAGAAATACTTATCCTTGGATTATAAAGAAAAAACATGGGGGCTAAATAATAAAGCCATAGGGGAACCAAGATGCATAAAGCCCAGAATTTTAAATAAATAAGGCTTATTGAACATTAAAAACAAATACATTGGTTTTTCCATGGAGAATACTATATCCTTGATTGCACTGAAGATAAATATTAACAACACAAATAAGATGCAAATACATATTCTTAGTATGCAAAACATGGATTTTATGTGGCTTACAGCTTTGATGTTGTAATGCTAGTGTTCACTGACATTTAATTTTTGGTATAATATCGTCCCAACTGGTGTCTGCCTTTTTACACTATATAATTCAGGCTATTGTCGAAGTGACTTTAAGAAGCCTTAAGGGGCATTCATTAAATTTATAGCATTTATAAAAAGTCGAGCCTGGTGAATACTTAATAAGTATAACTTATTCTTAAGTTTTCTTAGACAAAATAATTTTGCAACACTTGCTAAAACTTTCTTTACTCTCTCCCTCTGTGCATATTTACCCAGAAAGGATTCTGGTTCCCTTCCTTAGCTTTCCCTAAGGGAACTCCTTAACAATTATTCTTTTTAATATATTAATACTATTGATGAAAATTTAGCTTACTAATTAAAAAACAAATTTTAAAATAAATTACTTTAAAGAACTAGGGAAGTTTACTAGTTAAAGGGAATAGCTGCTTACCAGATAACTCATTTCGTTTCCTACTCAAGTTATCTCTTTATATCTGTATCATTATATATTTATAAGTGAGATCTGCTACAGGAAGGAAAATGTACATTCTGACTCAACAACTATTAAAATAAATTCCACTAAACAAAATGGAACTAAACAAAGATATCATATTTACAAAAGAATATAATTAAGCATAAAAGTTAAGACTGAATCATGCATTATAGTAATTTAACAAGTTTGGCATAAAGAAACTTAAAATTGATATTTCCCTGTTATCAAAGGTGAGATGTACATTTCAAAGGTGTTCCTGAGTCCAAGAAAACAGATTAAGACACTTTAGACCTATATTAATGTAAGAAATAGCTATGCTGTTATATTGATTTTTGGTTTAATATCTTTATTTTATCATCACCCTGCTTATTTAACTTATATGCAGAGTACATCATGAAAAACACTGAGCTGGAAGAAGCACAAGCTGGAATCAAGATTGCCGGGAGAAATCTCAATAACCTCAGATATGCAGATGACACCACCCTTATGGCAGAAAGTGAAGAGGAACTCAAAAGCCTCTTGATTAAAGTGAAAGTGGAGAGTGAAAAAGTTGGCTTAAAACTCAACATTCAGAAAACGAAGATCATGGCATCTGGTCCCATCACTTCATGGGAAATAGATGGGGAAACAGTGGAAACAATGTCAGACTTTATTTTTTGGGGCTCCAAAATCACTGCAGATGGCGACTGCAGCCATGAAATTAAAAGACGCTTACTCCTTGGAAGGAAAGTTATGACCAACCTAGATAGCATACTCAAATGCAGAGACATTACTTTGCCAACAAAGGTCCGTCTAGTCAGGGCTATGGTTTTTCCTGTGGTCATGTATGGATGTGAGAGTTGGACTGTGAAGAAGGTTGAGCGCCGAAGAATTGATGCTTTTGAACTGTGGTGTTGGAGAAGACTCTTGAGAGTCCCTTGGACTGTAAGGAGATCCAACCAGTCCATTCTGAAGGAGATCAGCCCTGGGATTTCTTTGGAAGGAATGATGCTAAAGCTGAAACTCCAGTACTGTGGCCACCTCATGCAAAGAGTTGACTCATTGGAAAAGACTCTGATGCTGGGAGGGAGTGGGGGCAGGAGGAGAAGGGGACGACAGAGGATGAGATGGCTGGATGGCATCACTGACTCGATGGACATGAGTCTGAGCGAACTCTGGGAGTTGGTGATGGACAGGGAGGCCTGGCGTGCTGTGATTCATGGGGTCGCAAAGAGTTGGACACGACTGAGCGACTGAACTGAACTGAACTGAGGGTTGACTAAAATCTTGCTTGTTGAGTATATGTTCCTTTTTAAAATTATATACTTTATATTATAATTTTTAAAAATCTTTTAAAAATAACTTCGTTATGCTGAATTTCATCAGTCAACTTGATTCATGGTGCCCATTTGTTGGACCAAACATCAGACTAGATGTTGCCGTGAAGTTATTTTTTAGATGTAATTAATATTTACCATGTAATTGTAATTCTTTACCTGCCTCCTGAGAAATCTGTGTGCAGGTCAGGAAGCAACAGTTAGAACTGAACATGGAACAATGTACCGGTTCCAAATTGGGAAAGGAGTACGTCAAGGTTGTATACTGTCACCCTGCTTATTTAACTTATATGCAGAGTACATCATGTGAAATGCCAGGCTGGTTGAAGCAAAAGCTGGTATCAAGATTGCCAGGAGAAATATTCAATAATGTCAGATATGCAGATGACACCACCCTCATGGCAGAGAGTGAAGAAGAACTAAAGAGCCTCTTGATGAAAGCGAAAGAGGAGAGTGAAAAAGTTGGCTTAAAACTTAACATTCAAAAAACCAAAAGCATGGTATCTGGTCCCATCACTTCCTGGTAAATAGACGGGGAAACAATAGAAAGTGATAGTCTTTATTTTCTTGGGCTCTAAAAATCACTGCAGATGGTGACTGTGGCCATGAAATTAAAAGACGCCTACTCCTTGGAAGAAAAGCTATGACTAACCTAGACAGCATATTCAAAAGTAGAGACATTACTTTGCCAACAAAGGTCCGTCTAGTCAAGGCCATGGTTTTTCCAGTAGTCATGTATGGATGTGAGAGTTGGACCATAACGGAAGCTGAGCACCATTGAATTGATGCTTTTGAACTGTGACGTTGGAGAAGACTCTTGACAGTCCATTGGACTGCAAGGAGATCAAACCAGTCAATCCTAAAGGAAGTAAAAGTGAAAGTCGCTCAATCATGTCCGACTCCTTGTGACCCCATGTACTGTACAGCCCATGGAATTCTCCAGGCCAGAAAACTGGACTGGGCTGCCGTTCCCTTCTCCAGGGGATCTTCCCAGGTCTCCTGCATTGTGGACAGATTCTTTACCAGCTGAGCCACCAGGGAAGCCCATCCTAAAGGAAATCAGTCCTGAATATTCACTGGAAGGACTGATGCTAAAGCTGAAGCTGCAATACTTTTGGCCACCTGATGTGAAGAACTGACTCATTGGAAAAGACCCTGATGCTGGGAAAGATTGAACGCAGGAGGAGAAGGAGATGACAGAGGATGAGATGGTTGAATGGCATCACTGACCAATGGACATGAGTTTGAGCAAGCTCTGGGAATTTGTGATGGACAGAGAGGCTTTGTGTGCTGCAATCCATGGGGTTGCAAAGTGCTGGACATGACTGAGTGACTGAACTGAACTAAACTGAACATTTAAAGAACATTTTTGAGTCAAGAAGATTATGCTCTATAAAGTAGGTGGGCTTCCTCAGCCAGCTCTCTTAAAGAAGCTGAGGTTTCCTAAAGAAGAACAATTGTACCTCAAAACTGCAACACAGAAATCTTGCTACAGTTTCGTCTGCACATTTCAGACTTCAGATGCAGTACCAACTCTCCCCTGAGCTTCCAGCCTGCCAGCCTTTCCTGCAGTTTTCATACTTGCCAGCCTCAACAACTGCATAAGTCAATTACTTTAAATTGCTCTGCTGCTGCTGCGTCGCTTCAGTCGTGTCCAACTCTGTGCGACCCCATAGACGGCAGCCTACCAGGCTCCCCTGTCCCTGGGATTCTCTAAGCAAAAACACTGGAGTGGGTTGCCATTTCCTTCTCCAATACGTGAAAGTGAAGTCGCTCAGTTGTGTCTGACTCTTAGTGACCCCATGGACTGCAGCCTACCAGGCTCTTCTGTCCATGGGATTTTTCCGGCAAGAGTACTGGAGTGGGGTGCCATTGCCTTCTCCTTTAAATTGCTCTAAAGAATATATATACTCTCTACATTTTAATAAAGCATTCTATTTCTTGTGGATTTGTCTCTGTAAAGCTCTTCCCCATACAAATCATATCTATTTTCCCACATATATTTTTCTAACTGCAGTTTTGTCACCTCTAGCTTCATAATTCATGTAGAATTTATTGTAGTATACAGTGTGAGATTAAAAGTTACACTTCTCAGAGTTTATCAATTGTTTGAGCACCAATTAAAAAAAACTTTACTGATTTGAAATGTCTGCTTTAGAAGGCAATGGCACCCCACTCCAGTACTCTTGCCTGAAATATCCCATGGACGGAGGAGCCTGGTAGGCTGCAGTCTATGGAGTCACGAAGAGTCGGACACGACTGAGCGACTTCACTTTCATGCATTGGAGAAGGAAATGGAACCCACTCCAGTGTTCTTGCCTGGAGAATCCCAGGGACGGGGGAGCCTGGTGGTCTGTTGTCTATGGGGTCGCACAGAGTAGCACATGAATGAAGCGACTTAGCAGTAGCAGCAGCTAAAGTTATCAGATTTAATTAGAAAGTCAAAGTATAGAATACCCTATTACATTTGAATTTTATGTAAAAATGAGTATGTTTTGAACAAATGTCCCTTTCAATATATTATTTGTGTTTTTTGAAATTGACATTTAGTTGGATATTCTGTATTTTATCTGGCAACCCTAATTTCAAACATTATCCCATTTTTTCTGTAATTTCTATGCCTTCAAATAAATCTTGAGTCATAAGGAGAAAGACTTCTGATGAAGGAAATACAGTAGAAGGCATCAGGGATTAAGAGGACCTAAGTCTTAGACATAGTATTTCAGTCTCACCTAGACTAAGTCATATGAGCTATATATTCTTACTGCTATTTTTAAAAAGACTAAGATAGCTTCCAGTATTTGGAACTAAAAATATTTTAACTGACATCAAAGAGATTGTTTTCTTGTAACTGAAATTAATGTGCATTTTAGCTTCTCTGAGAATTTGTTGTTGAATTAGTTTATAAAATAATCACTTTAATATTCCTTTGACATAAATCAAAATTTGAATATATATTTGGATTTAAATTAAGCACAGATTGTTAGTGTGAAATCTGGTATCAGAGAAAACATGGAAGTAGAATCTTTACTATAACAATAAGCTTATAAATAATGCTGTGATGAATATAGGGGTACATATATCTTTTTAAATTAGTTGTTTAAAAAGATATATGTAATACACAAAGGAAGAGTCTCTGCCTTCCTAGGAAGGTATTAGTGCTGCTTTATTTATACTTATGTTCCTAGCTTTGATCAGCAAAAACAAACAATCATAAAACACTTGGATGGGTGGCAATGGGCAATCTAGAGAATACTTCTCAGTGGTTTGTCTGACTTCTCTTTTCTTATCCAGAAATTATGGCAAATTAACTTTCTCCTCTATAGACTTACCATAACACATTAGTTATCCATTCTGCAGTGGGAAGGGTAAATGGGAAAATCTTCTTGTAATTGCACAAAAAAGTTTACAGGTCATTGAAAAGTGCCTATCTGAATAGTCTACTCTATCAGAAGTTCCTAAGAAAAATAAAAGTAAATAATTCAAATAGTTGTTTTTAACACAATGTAAGAAAATTGCACTAACAGAAGTATCTCTGAACAAAATGAGAAATAAAAAGATACGTTTAACTGAATTATGTACTTGTTAAAATTAAAGGCTTTTTTATATTTTTTGTTTGTTTTCAGATTATCAATAGTAGTTTATGGAAAATACTCAATAATAATATGGAAACATCCAATCAATGATCCTAACTATTCAGAATTCAAGATTATTTTGGGATATCCAAGGAATCAACTTATGGAGAATACACAGAGAAATGATATTCCAACAAGCTGGGTCTTGCATTTATATATGTATTTTTCTACTAAATATAGTGGGTGATTACTTTATTTTAAAATAATAACCTACTAGTTTTAAGTTAAAGTTGTTTTTTTCCAGACATCCTAATATGTCATTAAAATAGTACTTCATAGAATTTTATGTTTGAAAAGGTATGATTAGTTTTTTTTTTTTGTCATGATGATAGTTAAAAAAAAAAAAGCTTGACTAGCTAAAGACTATGAGTGATGACAATTTGACATAGTAAGATTAAATTAAAATATATCTAATATCCGATTTTTAATTCCATCTTAACAAAACTACTGGCATTTGGTATTAATTTGCGCTTACCTTTGATTTCCGGAAGTACTTTTCAAACTCTCACCTAAGGTAACCCTGGCAATCCTATATACATTTCCGTGAAGTTTTCAGTCTGTGCAATTATCACTGTCAAATGCTGGATTATTTCTTTGACCTCAGAAAAACACCTTATGGGGCCACTAAAACTATTTCCTGTAATCTTCAAAGCATGGTGAAGCCCTGCCTCCATTTTCAATGCAACAAACAAAAAATAAAGACAATGTGCTAAGTATTCTTACTGTTTGTGGGAAAAAAGGTCAATACCAATGGAAGGCAATAAGAATGATATTTATTAATGTGAAAGGATCCTAAAGTGGTTTTTTTTTTTTTTTCACTTCAAATGCTCAAGTTATTTTATTTTATTCCCCATAGTGTGCTATTTAAGATGATTCATAGATTTAGTGGTCATTTGATTGACATATGTGAAAGATTATTCCATTAGGCAAGCTAATTCTTCTTAGTCGAATATATTTTTAAAAAATCTATTCTCCTCTACTGCATTGTAAATGGCAAACTAAATTGACAAAAAAATTATGTGCATGTCAAAGTTGGTCTCTCAGTGCTTGACAGAAACACATAGGCTGACAGATTATCAAAAGTCTTACTCAAAATCTCATTTCTAATTTTTAATTACTCATGAAGACCAAAGTAGGAGGATATGTCTTCTATTAATTTAATCTTTCCCTTTTTGTAAAGATTTTGTAATAAAATATAAAATTAAACCAAATTAAATTATATCTGTCTCCACAAGATACTTGTCATTAATAGAACTAATTTCTCTATTCATTGCTGGAATGTCTAGATAAATTGTGAATTGAACATAATTGATCGGAATGTTACTTTTTTTTTTTTTCCAGAAATGAGACAAAGAGAACTATAATGCATTCACTTTCCATTATACCATTTTCTTTAGGCACTTGCCACATGATGAGCTCCTACAAGGAAATAATTATCTTTCTTCTAAGGAAAAAAATGAGGTAAGTCACTATTTCATTACCTATATTTCAAAAAGCGAAATGATTTAAAATGTCTGCCCTGGGAGATCACTGTATTTGCTTGTCTGTGCTTTCACAAGCACTATTATGGTTTGCTATAATTCACTTTTGAAATGCCAAAAATGAGCTAGAGTAATGTTTACCAGATTTGACCTCGTTCATTTTATTGGTTAAAATAAATCCACTGGATATGTGCAAAGGAGAGGAAGGTGCATGTTCAGAAAAATAACAAAATAAGTAGTATACGTAAGAGATTTATGTGTACAATTAACACTACTTATTTGTATGACTTTGAAAACCTAAAAATGTTATGCTTATCTACGGTAGACACTAAATAAACATACAAACAACAACAGAAATATTTGTGCAATGATGGTAAGTTAACACAAGATCTGTTTGAACATGAGAGTTAATTCATCATGACCTAATAGTCACAGAGCAAAGCAAAACCAGTCTCAACCTCATATCTGGAATTGTGACCATGGGAACGTTACCCCTACAATCATACCCTCAGTGTCATGAATTCTGTGCCTTAGTATCCATATCTCTTATTTTGTGATTAATTTTTTCCCCAGAACCTAAGAAAATTGTTCAGCAATTAATCTTAGCTGCTTGTCCTTTCTTGGATTTACTTGCCCAAGTCCACACTCTTCCCCAGAAGCAGACCACCACAGAGCAATGAAGCATAATGTCTGGAAGATTCCTTTGGGTTCTGAAACACACTTTATACCAAGGAAAATAAATTTTAACCAAACAGGAAGATATGAGTGTTGTCAACATTGGATAGAATCTAGAGCCTGGAAGGTCCACGTTAAGGTCCAAGCGACCCATCTCTTGGGTCAGATGAACTAAGCTATTAGATCCATCAATAGCAAGAAAGGATATGTGTGGCATTTCTGGCAAGTCCCAATGGGACAACCACAATGTAGACTCCTGAGATTCTGGAGCAAGGCCATGCCACCTTCAAGAGAATATTATATACCAACTAACAAAGAAAGAAGTCAAAGCTTGGTTCCCAGATGTGTTGGTTCATTGTAGCCCTGGTTGCAGAGAGTCTTGAGAGACAATGGGGAAGAAGAAACCCTCTTACTCATAGAATTTTGGGTGGTGCATCGGTTATTGGTTTTGTGCAAAAAGAGAAGCACCCTTAGGCTAAAATTATATTGAGTCACGTAGTGATGAGAAGCTAGGGTATTTGATCATGAACAAGATGGAATACTCAGGAAAAATGGGCTGATGGACCTATGGGATATTGGTTGCCCTTAGAAGAAGTGGTATGACCTTAAGAAAGTGAAGAGGCTATCCACGGTAAGAGTTAATCTAGGATAAACTTGACAGTTGAAATCTCTCAGCTGGCAACCTTCTCAAGAACTAGGGAATTATGTTTTTCAACCTTTAAAGGGGTTGAATGTCACAGAACAGCATTCCATGCATGACTTGAACTTACTTAAGTTCTATAACTTACCATCCTTTCCTACCCTGTTCATTCATTCATTACAACTTTATCACTTTTAATTGTAATTGTATTCTTAGTTGCTTAATGTATTTCTCCAGATAAGTAAAGTAATAAAAACCTAAACAATTTTTTTTCACAAAGCCACTCATGAAGTAAGGATGTGCACACAATTCAAACTATGAATGAGGTTTTTGTTTGATAGAAATTGAGTTATGGATATTTGAAACTTATAAGTTATGGAAATTCACTTTAGTTTATATTATTTTCATAAAATAAATAAATGCTTCTTAAGATATTTAATGGAAAGCATCCCTCTTCCAGTTTTGATGAAAAATAATTGACATAAATCACTCTATAAGCTTAAGATGTATAGTGTGATGGTTTGATTTACATATATTAATAGCATGCAATGATAACTATAAAAGGTTTAGTTAACATTGATCATCTCCTATAGATGCACTGAAAAGAAAGAAAAAAATTTCTTCTTGTAATGAGAACTCTTGGATTTATTCCATAACAGCTTTCCTACATATGATAGAGCAGTGTTAACTATAGTCATCATGTCATGCATTATATCATTAGTACTTACTTATCTTATAAATGGGAGATAATTTGCACCTTTTTGAGCACTTTCCTCCAATTTTCCCTTGTCCCCACCTTTGGCAACCACAAATCTGATCTCTTTCCCCTTTTCTTTTCTACCAACACTTGGATTTGGTGCTTTTTGTTTGCTTTTGAATATTCCACATATTAGTGAGATCATGCAGTATTTGTCTTTCTAGGTATGAATTATTTTACTCAGCATTATGCCTTTAAGGTTTACATATTGTTGAAGATGGTAGAATTTCCTTGTTTTCATAGCTGAATAATATTCCACTGTGTGTGTGTATACATCACAATTTCTTTGTCCATTCATTCTTTGATAGACACTTAGATTGGTTCTATGTCTTGGATGTTGTAAACAATGCTGTTATGAGGGTGCAGATATCATTTCAACTTAGTGTTTTTCTTTCCTTTAAATACATTCCCAGATGGAATTACTGGGTCATATGGTAGTTCCAGTCTTAATTTTTTAAGAATCCTAGATACTATTTTCCATAGTGGCTGTACCAATTTACAATCCCACCAAAAGTGAATCAGGGTTTCCTTTTTTCTATATCCACACAGAATTTTCCATCTCTTGTCTTTCTGATGATGAATACTCTAACAGGCATGAAGTGATGTCTCATTGTGATTTTAATGTGCATTGCCCTAAAGCTAGTGATGCTGAAAATCTTCTCATGTATGTGCTGGCCATATGTATATCTTCATTGGAAAAATGTCTATTTAGGTTCTTTGACAATTTTAAAATTAGATTATTATTATTGCTATTGAGTTTTAAGAGTTCTTTCTATATTTTGGATATTAACCCCTTATCAGATGTATGGTTTGCAATTTTTTTCCCTCTTCTGTAGATTTTCTTGGTTTCAGGACTAATATTTACATTTTTAATTTACTTTGAGTTAATTTTTGTGAGTGGTATAATGGAAAACTTTTATTTAAAATTTAGAACCATAAAAACAAGGCTATGTTTTGATATATTTTAAATTCCCCATATGAAATTTTGATTGCACCCTCTCTGTGAAAGCAATTTGGTTCATCTGGAAATAAATCTTCTAAGAAATTTCCTGTGCGCTTATGAAGGTCAGTTCAAGTTATGGGTCAGGATTTGGGATTTTTGGTCCAAACATTCCTAAGGCCACTTCCTATAATATGTTCAAACCAAGGTTGAGGTTAGCATACAGTTTGTAAAAATAGCAAGAGATATTCAATTTTCCACTTGATAAATTAAAAATATATATCAAATTGAAGAAATAAATCATAATCTATTATGAAGGAGCCAGACTGATTTTTCTTAAACAAATCAAGAAATTTTTTGTCAGAAATGTTAAAACAAATTTAAAAAATGATTAAACATCGGACAGCATGATAATATGGAAAATAATATAGACTAGATAGAAGGCTTTATTTTAAATGTCTGTTCTGTGCCATGCCAATTTTGCTCTTAGTAAGTCTTTAACTTCTTCAAGCCTCCTGCATTAAAACCTAAAACGACATTAGTATGTCCACAAACTAGCTCTTTGTCCATGAGCAAATCTTTGAAAAGTTCCTAATTTGTGAAATCAACAATATGGACTGGTCTTTCAGTCCAGAGTTTTAGAAATCCAGTATTTGTCCTTCCTAACTATAGGCTTGGTTTAAAGATTAGAAGAACAATGAATTTAAAGTGATTTATAAATAATAAAAACTATGCAAAGTTGTTAATAAGCATATGAACTGTTTTTTCTACAAATAAACAGAATTAAACATGTAATCTAATTACATACAAAATCACTACTATACAAACTATGAATTACAATATTCTTAAAAAATATCCATGCTTTATGGATACTATTCCTGACAGTGATGGTTCTTTCCTTCCTTCAGCTCATATATACTTCTCAGAAACCCCTACACAGTGTGGAATTGCTAATAAGAATCCAGTTTTTTAAGGAATCTCCACACTGTTCTCCATAGTGGCTGTACTAGTTTGCATTCCCACCAACATGTTGATATATGGCAAAACCAATACAATATTGTAAATATTGTAATATATTTGTAAAATATTATTTTTAAAAATAAAATAAATAAAGAATCCAAAATTTCTCACTATTTAAAAACTGGTATGGTTACCTTGATTTCTCTTAATAATTTATATGAATCTTAGATTTATTTGTGAATACTCAACAAGACTGATTTATATGAAAAACTTTTTCTCAAGTAAAAGACTTCAATCAAAGAAATTAAGAATATATCTCAGTAAATGTATGATTATTTATGACTTTAAACTTTCCATAATTTTTTTCAGTACTGCTGGTCACTATTCTCTTTTGATGGACTTAGCTTGCCTATTATTCTGATTTTCTCTATAACTATAAAGGGACAAAGAGAAATTGTAAATGGATATTGTAGCAACTTCCTCTTAGAAGCATGTATCTCATTATAGAATAAGAGAAAGACAGTTTAAAACCAAAATAATGTCTGATGATGACATGACAGTCATCAGTGACTAATGAGGCCTCTCACTCTCATATTCTGTATATCCATCAGCAAGGCAGACAATTGCTGATCAGGCTGAAAGAAGAAATGAGTACAATTCAAATCAGAGAAATTAAAAGAAAGAAAAGATTAAAAGAAAAAGATTTTATTAATTAAAAGAAAAAGATTTTATTAAACCAAGATCCAGATAGAATGTCTGGCTGTCAAATTTATTGATGCCTCAGCCAAACTTAATAAAATTCTCTTTTATTCTTCTAAATTTGTAAGGAATTTAGTTTTAGGAAGACAATATATGTTCATGAAAAAGTATTATAATAAAGTGAATGCATGCTTTCCAATGTTAACTACTAAGCTTAATACATTCAAAATGCCTTCTGTCCTGTGTTAGTTGATGATTTTTATGAATCTAAGATAGCAGGGTTCATATCTCCTAATTTCCTGTAACTTGTCATCTTTTCAGTAATTTACAAAATTCTACACCCTAGAACTCCCAGAAATAAATCATGTAAATAATTTCTCCTGATTCTGAAATACTAACCTTGCAGATGTTATGAGGATTCCAGAGGTGCTATATTCTGAATAATATATTAAAGCAGAATTCATCTTTCTTAACTATAAATCATTTCAGTATCACATGTAATACAGGGGAAATAAAGATACAAATTTTCATCTCTTTCAGTAGTTTCCACATAAGTGATCCTTTCCAAATTTTAAGTCTAACAGGAGACAAAGGCCGAGGCTTACAAGAAACACAAAATTCTATACTCCTATATCAAGTTAAGAAAGACCGAAAGCAATTGTTGTTAGAGTGGCTGAAAGGAGGGTCAAGGGAAACTGACCCCTCAAAGAAAAGTGGTAAAGAAATTCCTTTGAGTATTGGCGGGGTGTGTGTGGGGGAACTCTTTCTTATAACTTATAAGAAATTCTGGCTCTCAAGTGGGTTTGCACTGGAATTCATAATCCACCCCACCAAAAATGTAGGGTAAGTTGAGAATTAAAATTTCCCTGGGATGGTAATACAATGTATTGCACATCCAACACAAAAAAACAAATACTCTCTAGACTACAGGAATCCATTTAAACTATATTTCATAAAATGTGCATTTGAAATAAAGATTACAAAATGTAAAAACATCAAAATGAGTGAAACTTGAAAAAAGATACTATAAGATAGATACTAGAATCATATGATTGAAAATATAAAATAAGTATTTTAGAATGTTTAATGAATATTAGTGGATATTTAAAGTACAACGAGACCAGAAACTATAAACCTGCTTGTGTATATTAGAAACTAATGAAAAATAATTTTTAAAGCTTCTAAAATTGAAAACTATGTATCATTTTCTAAAGAAATTCTAAGGACTAATTAAGCAGTAGATTAAACACAGTTTAAAAAAAAAATAACAAATGAGTGAGGGAGAGAGTATGTTACCTAAAGAAATAACAGAATGCAGCAAAGGAAGATAATTATGTGAAACATGGATGAGGCACAAATAGCCACAGGAAATAGGTAAATAAAGTCTAATTAAAAATTAGAGGATGTATTTGAACAGATATTAGCTTAGAATGTTTGAAAATTGAAAAAACCAAAAAACCACAACTGTTGGATCCAGAAAACTAAAAATCTCCAAAGAGATAAATAGAAAGAAGTCAGTACTTGGATGCATTGTAATAAAGGTGTCAAAAGCAAAATACCAGAGGAAAGTTTCTATAATAAATCAAAGAGAAAGCAGATTACCAGGCAGATAGCTGACTTCTCAGCAGTAAAAGTTAATCCATTAAAATAGCAAGTTCTTCAGCCACTTAGATATAAATTAACAATCAAGTTAATATTAAAAACTGGTTGAACTCTTTCAATAACAGGGGAATATGAAATACATTCTAAGCAAAGGCCAAAATATTTATAAAGGGAACTTATAACAATAGATGTCAGGAAGAAGCAAAGTGAGCTGAAAAGATGGCAGAGAAAATAAGGAATAATCAGTCAAGAAAATGACAAGCACTGATTGTATCATACAATGTTAGTAATAGAGTAACTATATTTATCCTACAATATAGAGTTTCAATATTACTAGAGATAAGGAAGGTCTTTAACTATTAATAAATATTCTAATTATCAGAAATATGTAGCAATTCTGAACTTGCATGCACCTAGTGATATAATTTCAAAGTGGGAAAGAAACATCACCATAGGGAGGAGATTTTAATGAACAACTTACAGTCATTAAAGACCAAGTACAAAAAAAAGGGTCAGTAAAGAAACTGATTTTTTGAGGAACATCTATGGGAGTATATGAAATATTAATTACATCCCATTTTGAAGAATATACATTCCCTTCATTTACATATTAGAGAGCAAAACCAAGGAGGAGGTCACAATTCACACACCGGTAAATATCAAACTGTTAATCTCATAAGAAAATACTTTCTGGTGAAACTGAAATTATATATAAACATAACTAAATATCAAAAAAGTAACAAAAAGCCCCACAACTAGACCCTGGGAAATTACACAAAAATGGGACATTAAGCTCATTGGTGAAAGAAGAAAATGCTTGAAATCCAAAAATACCAAATTATCACTTGAGCTGAATAATAATTATAATGCTTCTATAAGCTTAATACATGGGATATAGAGAAGATGTTATTTAAAGGGGAATTTGTAACTTAAAGTATTAACATTATTTTAGAAAAGAAAGAAGAGTAAATATGGGGAAGTTAAACACCTAAATTAGAAAGTAAGCCAAACAGGGAAAAAAGTCCACAAGAGAGCAGAAGAAATGAAAATAATAAAAATTTTAAAAATAAAAAATATAAATAAAATGAAAGATTGAGATAAAACCATATCTAGACAATCAACCAAGCCCAAAATTAGCTTACTGATGAGAATAATAACATTGACAAATTTCTTTGGCAAGAATGATCCCAGGTGAGAAAGAGAGAGCAAGAGAAATGGAACAAATAGTATCAAGAAAGGAAAGAGAGATATAACAACACGTGCAGAAGTGTAGAATAAAAACTGCATATTTGGACAACATCATGGCAATAAGTCTTAGAATTATATGAAATAGATAAATTATAGAACAAATTTACAAATAACTTTTAATTTCGAAATTAGCTTAACAAACATATAATTCAAACAATCTTACATCTAGTAAAATATTTAGTAACATGTTAGACACCTAACAAAGGAAAGTATTAGGCCAAGGAAATTTTCTGCCTAACACTCATGGACCAGGGGGTTGAAACAGTATATAGACTTTTCCAGAAAACAGGAAAAGAGAAGAAATATTTTATGCCTCTTGTATACTATGATACCCAACTCAGAAACTTGTAACCTAAGAAAGAAAATTACAGATTTATACCCCTCAACATAAAAAGTCCAAAACAACATTAAAAAAATCATATCTAGCAAAATGCAAATTGTGTTTATCCAGAAATGCAAAGGTAATTTAGTCCCAGGAAATCTATTAATATAATTCACTACACTACTTTAATGGAAGTAAATTATATGGTTATATCAATAGACATACAGAAAGCAATAATAAAATCCAACCCCATTCATAATAAAAACTTATAATAAACCAGGAATAGAAATTAACTTGTTTGACTTAATAAAAGATGCTTATAAAAACTCTAAGCTGAGTGGTGAAATAACAAAATCAATTCTGTTTAAAATCCTGATCATTACAAAAGTATTCTTTTTAGCACTTTCAACATTTTGGTCAGTACAATGAGACAAGGGAAATATTTTTTCAATTAGAAAAGAAAAAAATATTTGCACATCTTCAAATTATGCAAATATAATCCCATGAATTATCAGAAATAATAGTTTATCAATCTGCAAGACATAAAAACCTATTTATATATACCAGCAATAAATCAATTAAAAAATGTAACATAGGGGGAGGAGCCAAGATGGCGGAGGAGTAGGACGGGGAGAACACTTTCTCCCCCACAAATTCATCAAAAGAACATTTAAACGTCGAGTAAATTCCACAAAACAACTTCTGAATGCCGGCAGAGGACATCAGACACCCAGAAAAGCAACCCAAGTCTTCGAAAGGAGGTAGGAAAAAATATAAAAGACAAAAAAAGAGACAAAAGAGGGAGGGACAGAGTTCCGTCCCGGGAAGGGAGTCTTAAAAAGAGAGAAGTTTCCAAACACCAGCAAACCTTCTCACTACCGAATCTGTGCTGAGCTTTGGAAGCACAGAGGGCAACATAACAGGGAGGAAAAATAAATAAACAATTAAAACCCACTGATTGCGAGCCCTACGGTAACTCCCCCAGCGGAGAAGCAGCACAGACGCCTGCACACGCCATTAGCAAGCGGGGGCTGGGCAGGGAGGCACAGCGCGGGCTGCATCGCTTATGGTAAGGACCTGGCCTGAATACCCTGAGCACTATCTGAGCGAAATAATTTGGGCTAGCAAACCAGACTGTGGGGTATCTACTACGCAAAAAGCCAGCCCTAACCTAAGACACCTCCAGGCCCGCGCACGGAACAAAGGACTGAACAGAGATAGCTGGCTGCAGACCTTCCCCCTCCGGTGACAGGCAGCCAGAGCCGGAAGCGGGCAATTGCAGCCCCAGAGAGACATTATCTATAAATGTAGATAAGCCTGTAAGCAGGCTTCTTTGCTAACTAAAACTTCTTGGGGATCTGGATGGTCAACATCTGCCTGAGAAGGTGCGCCGGTTGTACGCCTAGATAACCAAGCCGCGGGGAGGTGATAAGTCGCAGCAATTGCGCTCCCCAAACACCTCATCACCTGAGCTGCTCGGACCTGGGAAGGGCACAAAACGCAAGCCCAACCAAGTCTGCGCCTCTGAGGATTACCCGAGTGCCTGATCCTGAGCGGCTTGGACCTGGGAGGTGCAGGCAGCCCAGGGCCGGCCACGGATGGTTCCCAGAGGAGCAACCTAGAGCCTGAGCAGTGTGGGCAGGGAGGCTACACGTGCCGTGAGCGGGGGCAGACCCAGTGTGGCTGAGGCACTGCGAGCACGCACTAGTGTTATTTGTTTGCAGCATCCCTCCCTCCCTCCCCACAGTGTGACTGAACAAGTGAGCCTAAAAAAAAAAAAAAAAAAAAAAGTGTCCTCCACCGTCCCCTTTGTGTCAGGGCAGAAACCAGACACTGAAGAGACCAGCAAACAGAAGAAGCTATAACAGAGGGAACCACCTTGGAAGCTACAGGCAATAGATTTAAACCCTGTGGTTACTACCGATTACATAGGAAGGGGCCTATAGATCTTGAGAAATATAAGTCAGACCAAGGAACTAGCCAAAAATGAACTGAACTCACAATACTCACAACAAAACCAGAGAAAGTCCTAGATATATTTTTACTATTTTTACGATTATTCTTTCTTTTTTTTTTTTAATTAAAAAAAAAATTTTAAGTCCTCTATTATTCCTTTAATTTTCACTTTTATAACTTATTACTTTGCCAAAAAAAAAGACCCTTTTTTTTTACAGCAAACTTCATATATATATATATTTTATAATTTTTTGACCTTTTTTTTTCCCCTTTTTTTCTTTAACATTGTATGTTTGAAATTCCAAACTCTACTCTAGATTTTTAATTTTAGCTTTTGGTATTTGTTATCAATTTTGTACCTATAGTTTTTTTTATAATCTCTGTGACTTTTTTTTTTCTATGTTTCTTTCTCTTCTTTTGCATAACACTGTATATCTGAAATTCCAAACTCTACTCTAGATTTTTAATTTATGCTTTTTGGTATTTGATATCAATTTTGTACCTGTATTTTCTTTATAATTTTTACAACTTTGTTTTTTTTTCTCTCTTTCTTTTTCTTCTTCTTTTTTTTAACATTGTATTTTTGAAATTCCAAACTCTACTTTAGATTTTTAACTTTTGCTTTTTTGTATTAGTTATCAATTTTGTACCTATATTTTCTTTATAATTTTCGCGACCTTGTTTGTTTTTGTTTGTTCGTTTTTTTCTCTCTTTCTTTTCCTTCTTCTTTTCTTTAACATCATATTTTGGAAATTCTAAACTCTACTCTAGATTTTTAATTTTTGCTTCTATGCATTTGTTACCAATTTTGTACCTTTAAGAACCCAATCTTCAGTACCCATTTTTCACTAGGGAGCGAGATTACTGGCTTGACTGCTCTCTTTCCCTTTGGACTCTCCTTTTTCTCCACCAGGTCACCTGTGTCTCCTCCCTAACCCCTCTCTACTCTACCCAAGTCTGTGAATTTCTGTGTGTTCTAGACGGTGGAGAACACTTAGGGAACTGATTAGTGGCTGGATCTGTCTCCCTCCTTTTCATTCCCCGCTTTTATCCTCCTGGCCACCTCTGTCTCCTTCCTCCATCTTCTCTTCTCTGTATAACTCCATGAACATCTCTGAGCGGTCCAGTTGTGGAGTGCACATAAGGAAGTGATTACTGGCTAGCCCACTCTCTCCACTATTGACTCCAACTCATCTCATTTGGGTCACCTCTAACTCCCTCCTCCCTCTTCTCTTCTCCATGTAACGCTGTGAACCTCTCTGGGTGACCCTCACAGTAGAGAAACTTTTCATCTTTAACGTAGATGTTTTATCAATGGTGCTGTATAGAAGGAGAAGTTTTGAAACTACTGTAAAAATAAGACCAATAACTGGAAGCAGGAGGCTTAAGTCCAAACCCTGACTCCAGGGAACTCCTGACTCCAAGGAACATTAATTGACAGGAGCTCATCAAATGCCTCCATACCAACACTGAAACCAAGCACCACACAAGGGCCAACAAGTTCCAGGGCAAACATACCAAGCAAATTCTCCAGCAACAAAGGAACACAGCCCTGAGCTCCAAGATACAGGCTGCCCAAAGTCACCCCAAAACCATAGACATCTCATAACTCATTACTGGACACTTCATTGCACTCCAGAGAGAAGAAATACAGCTCCACCCACCAGAACACCAACACAAGCTTCCCTAACCAGGAAACCTTGACAAGCCACCTGTACAAACCCACAGACAGCGAGGAAAAGCCACAATAAAGAGAACTCCACAAACTGCCAGAATACAGAAAAGACACCCCAAAATCAGCAATTTAAACTAGATGAAGAGACAGAGGAATACCCAGCAGATAAAGGAACAGGATAAATGCCCACCAAACCAAACAAAAGAGGAAGAGATAGGGAATGTACCTGATAAAGAATTCCAAATAATGATAGTGAAATTGATCCAAACTCTTGAAATCAAAATGGAATCACAGATAAATAGCCTGGAGACAAGGATTGAGAAAAGAATTCCAAATAATGATAGTGAAATTGATCCAAACTCTTGAAATCAAAATGGAATCACAGATAAATAGCCTGGAGACAAGGATTGAGAAGATGAAAGAAAGGTTTAACAAGGACCTAGAAGATTAAACGAGTCAATATATAATGAATAATGCAATAAATGAAATTAAAAACACTCTGGAGGCAACAAATAGTAGAATAACAGAGGCAGAAGATAGGATTAGTGAACTAGAAGATAGAATGGTAGAAATAAATGAATCAGAGAGGAAAAAATAAAAACGAATTAAAAGAAATGAGGACAATCTCAGAGACCTCCAGGACAATATTAAACACAACAACATTCGAATCATAGGGGTCCCAGAAGAAGAAGACAAAAAGAAAGACCATGAGAAAATACTTGAGGAGATAATAGTTGAAAACTTCCCTAAAATGGGGAAGGAAATCATCACCTAAGTCCAAGAAACCCAGAGAGTCCCAAACAGGATAAACCCAAGGAGAAACACCCCAAGACACATGTTAATCAAATTAACCAAGATCAAACACAAAGAACAAATATTAAAAGCAGCAAGGGAAAAACAACAAATAACACACAAGGAAATTCCCATAAGGATAACAGCTGATCTTTCAACAGAAACTCTTCAAGCCAGGAGGGAATGGCAAGACATACTTAAAATGATGAAAGAAAATAACCTACAGCCCAGATTATTGTACCCAGCAAGGATCTCATTCAAATATGAAGGAGAAATCAAAAGCTTTTCAGACAAGCAAAAGCTGAGAGAATTCTGCACCACCAAACCAGCTCTCCAACAAATACTAAAGGATATTCTCTAGACAGGAAACACAAAAACGGTGTATAAATTCGAACCCAAAACAGTAAAGTAAATGGCAACGGGATCATATTTATCAGTAATTACCTTAAACGTAAATGGGTTGAATGCCCCAACCAAAAGACAAAGACTGGCTGAATGGATACAAAAACAAGACCCCTACATATGTTGTCTACAAGAGACCCACCTCAAAACAGGGGACACGTACAGACTGAAAGTGAAGGGCTAGAAAAAGATTTTCCATGCAAATAGGGACCAAAAGAAAGCAGGAGTAGCAATACTCATATTAGATTTTTAAATCTAGACTTTAAAACAAAGGCTGTGAAAAGAGACAAAGATGGCCACTACATAATGATCAAAGGATCAATCCAAGAAGAAGATATAACAATTATAAATATATATGCACCCAACACGGGAGCACCACAGTATGTAAGACAAATGCTAACAAGTATGAAAGGAGAAATTAACAATAACACAATAATAGTGGGAGACTTTAATACCCCACTCACACCTATGGATAGATCAACTAAACAGAAAATTAACAAGGAAACACAAACTTTAAATGATACAATAGACCAGTTAGACCTAATTGATATCTATAGGACATTTCATCCCAAAACAATGAAGTTCACCTTTTTCTCAAGTGCACATGGAACCTTCTCCAGGACAGATCACATCCTGGGCCATAAAGCTAGCCTTGGTAAATTCAAAAAAATAGAAATCATTCCAAGCATCTTTTCTAACCACAATGCAGTAAGATTAAATCTCAATTACAGGAGAAAAACTATTAAAAATTCCAACATATGGAGGCTGAACAACACGCTGCTGAATAACCAACAAATCACAGAAGAAATAAAAAAAAATCAAAATTTGCATAGAAAAGAATGAAAATGAAAACACAACAACCCAAAACCTGTGGGACACTGTAAAAGCAGTCCTAAGGGGAAGTTCATAGCAATACAGGCATACCTCAAGAAACAAGAAAAAAGTCAAATAAATAACCTAATTCTACATCTAAAGCAACTAGAAAAGGAAGAAATGAAGAACCCCAGGGTTAGTAGAAGGAAAGAAATCTTAAAAATTAGAGCAGAAATAAATGCAAAAGAAACAAAAGAGACCATAGCAAAAATCAACAAAGCCAAAAGCTGGTTCTTTGAAAGGATAAATAAAATTGACAAACCATTAGCCAGACTCATCAAGAAACAAAGGGAGAAAAATCAAATCAATAAAATTAGATTGTCTGTTGTGACAACACAGAACAGACAACAGACAACACAGAAATACAAAGGATCATAAGAGACTACTAGCAACAATTATATGCCAATAAAATGGACAACGTGGAAGAAATGGACAAATTCTTAGAAAAGTACAACTTTGCAAAACTGGACCAGGAAGAAATAGAAAATCTTAACAGACCCATCACAAGCACGGAAATTGAAACTGTAATCAAAAATCTTCCAGCAAACAAAAGCTCAGGTCCAGATGGCTTCACAGCTGAATTCTACCAAAAATTTAGAGAAGAGCTAACACCTATCCTGCTCAAACTCTTCCAGAAATTTGCAGAGGAAAGTAAACTTCCAAACTCATTCTATGAGGCCACCATCACCCTAATACCAAAACCTGACAAAGATGCCACAAAAAAAGAAACCTACAGGCCAATATCACTGATGAACATAGACGCAAAAATCCTTAACAAAATTCTAGCAATCAGAATTCAACAACACATTAAAAAGATCATACACCATGACCAAGTGGGCTTTATCCCAGGGATGCAAGGATTCTTCAATATCCGCAAATCAATCAATGTAATACACCACATTAACATATTGAAAAATAAAAACCATATAGTTATCTCAATAGATGCAGAGAAAACCTTTGACAAAATTCAACATCCATTTATGATAAAACTCTCCAGAAAGCAGGAATAGAAGGAACATACCTCAACATAATAAAAGCTATATGAGAAACCCACAGAAAACATTATCCTCAATGGTGAAAAGTTGAAAGCATTTCCTCTAAAGTCAGGAACAAGACAAGGGTGCCCACTTTCACCATTACTATTCAACATAGTTTTGGAAGTTTTGGCCACAGCAATCAGAGCAGAAAAAGAAATAAAAGGAATCCAAATGGGAAAAGAAGAAGTAAAACTCTCACTATTTGCAGATGACATGATCCTCTACATAGAAAACCCTAAAGATTCCACCAGAAAATTACTAGAACTAATCAATGAATATAGTAAAGTTGCAGGATATTAAATCAACACACAGAAATCCCTTGCATTCCTATACACTAATAATGAGAAAACAGAAAGAGAAATTAAGGAAACAATTCCATTCACCATTGCAACGGAAAGAATAAAATACTTAGGAATATATCTACCTAAAGAAACTAAAGACCTATATATAGAAAAGTATAAAACACTGGTGAAAGAAATCAAAGAGGACACTAATAGATGGAGAAATATACCATGTTCATGGATTGGAAGTATCAATATAGTGAAAATGAGTATACTACCCAAAGCAATTTATAGATTCAATGCAGTCCCTATCAAGCTACCAATGGTATTCTTTACAGAGCTAGAACAAATAATTTCACAATTTGTATGGAAATACAAAAAACCTCGAATAGCCAAAGCAATCTTGAGAAAGAAGAATGGAACTGGAGGAATCAACCTACCTGACTTCAGGCTCTACTACAAAGCCACAGTTATCAAGACAGTATGGTACTGGCACAAAGACAGAAATATAGATCAATGGAACAAAATAGAAAGCCCAGAGATAAATCCACTCACATATGGACACCTTATTTTTGACAAAGGAGGCAAGGATATACAATGGATTAAAGACAATCTCTTTAACAAGTGGTGCTGAGAAATCTGGTCAACCACTTGTAAAAGAATGAAACTAGAACACTTTCTAACACCATACACAAAAATAAACTCAAAATAGATTAAAGATCTAAACCTAAGACCAGAAACTATAAAACTCCTAGAGGAGAACACAGGCAAAACACTCTCTGACATACATCACAGCAGGATCCTCTATGACCCACCTCCCAGAATATTGGAAATAAAAGCAAAAATAAACAAATGGGACCTAATTAAACTTAAAAGCTGCTGCACATCAAAGGAAACTATTAGCAAGGTGAAAAGACAGCCTTCAGAATGGGAGAAAATAATAGCAAATGAAGCAACTGAAAAACAACTAATCTCAAAAATATACAAGCAACTCCTACAGCTCAACTCCAGAAAAATAAATGACCCAATCAAAAAATGGACCAAAGAACTAAATAGACATTTCTCCAAAGAAGACACACAGATGGCTAACAAACACATGAAAAGATGCTCAACATCACTCATTATCAGAGAAATGCAAATCAAAACCACAATGAGGTACCATTTCACGCCAGTCAGAATGGCTGCGATCCAAAAGTCTACAAGCAATAAATGCTGGAGAGGGTGTGGAGAAAAGGGAACCCTCTTACACTGTTGGTGGGAATGCAAACTAGTACAGCCACTATGGAGAAGAGTGTGGAGATTCCTTAAAAAACTGGAACTAGAACTGCCTTATGATCCAGCAATCCCACTGCTGGGCATACACACTGAGGAAACCAGAAGGGAAAGAGACACATGTGCCCCAATGTTCATCGCAGCACTGTTTATAATAGCCAGGACATGGAAGCAACCTAGATGTCCATCAGCAGATGAATGGATAAGAAAGCTGTGGTACATATACACAATGGAGTATTACTCAGCCATTAAAAAGAATACATTTGAATCAGTTCTAATGAGGTGGATGAAACTGGAGCCTATTATACAGAGTGAAGCAAGCCAGAAAGAAAAACACCAATACAGTATACTAACGCATATATATGGAATTTAGAAAGATGATAACAATAACCCTGTGTACGAGACAGCAAAAGAGACACTGATGTATAGAACAGTCTTATGGACTCTGTGGGAGAGGGAGAGGGTGGGAAGATTTGGGAGAATGGCATTGAAACATGTATAATATCATGTATGAAACGAGTCGCCAGTCCAGGTTCGATGCACGATACTGGATGCTTGGAGCTGGTGCACTGGGACGACCCAGAGGGATGGTATGGTGAGGGAGGAGGGAGGAGGGTTCAGATGGGGAACACATGTATACCTGTGGTGGATCCATTTTGATACTTGGCAAAACTAATACAATATTGTAAAGTTTAAAAATAAAATAAAATTAAAAAAAAAAAAAGAAGAAAAAAAATGTAACATAAAATATGCTATTTCCATTAGCAACAACAAAAAAACGACAGGGATACATGGACAAAAATTTAAAATACTCTCATGGAAAATGTTATAATGTTTTGTTAAAAGACTTTATAATATCTCTGTAAATTGAGAAATATTCCAAATTTATGAATAGAAATTTCCATATTAATGATCTTAGTTACAATTATTTTGAACACTTGATACAATGCTATCTGAAGCAGCCTTGCAACAGGATATTCAAGGAAATTTATAAGATATTTATATGAAAGACAAAACATGCTAGGGATCATGGATATGGGCTGTCCAATGAGGTAGCTGACGACTATGACAAAAGTTCGGTTACTCACTCACATGAGACACATTTCAAGTGCTCATGACTAATGTATAGCTAGAGGTCAGTGGATTGCACAGTGCAGATACAGAACAGCTCCAGCATCATATAAAGATCTATTTGATCGCATCAATCTAGATAATTCATAGGAAAGATTAAAGAAGATGGATTACCTGACCAAATCAATAGTTGTTTAAAATTTTTATTAATTAAGATGGTTTTCTATTAGTTCAACATGAGCACAATAAATTAATGGAATAAAACTGGTACAGTGCCCTGAAGCAGTCCAATACTTTTTTGGGGGTTTGATATTTGAAATTATTAGCATTTGTCATATAGATTAATGGCTCAATAAATGCATCTGGGGAAAAAATCATATAGCAAAAGGTAAAATCAGATCCTTTCCTCATACCATACACACACAAAAATTCCAATGGATTAAAAACTTAAATTTTGATAATTTAGGGAAGAATATTAAAGAATAAACGTATGACTTCAAGAAAAACATTTCTTAAAACACACACTGAAAAATAAATATAAGAAGTGAGAACTTGATCATTAAATCAATGTAAAATTAAGAATTTATGTTCATAAGCTTCATAGACTCAGAGAAAACATTTGTGCATTTATAGTAAAAACACATTTGTTGCACTTGCAGTAAAAATCTGATATATTTAATGAATGCGCCAAAAGGTAAAAAGATTGTAAGCCCAATAAAAAATGAAAAATGAAGAGAACACTATAAGTAATGTCCAATAAAAATAAGAAAACATGTACAATAATTTGTCATTATTAAAAACAATACTAATTAAAACAACCATTTTAAAGTGATAATTTGAGTTCTTGATCAATTGCTATCCCAAAGATTAAATTAGCAAAAGATGCACTAAATCTCTATGGAGAAAAGTTTGCTGAAAGATTTTAAAATATCTAAATAAATGGAGACATAATATCTATGCAATAGGTATCATATATAATTGCTGCATAATAAAAATTGCTAGCAAGAGTAGGAATCATTGGAATACACATGTCTAACAGGAGTGTAAATTACTATTACTGTGATTTTTCATTTACCACTCTGTATCCATTCTCCACTTTTCCTCCATCCTTCTCTGAAGGCCAGAAGGGTGATTTTTAATTTCTACATTGAGTGTGTTTCTTGCTTTTTGCTTCTAGGGGGTTTGGTCAAGGGGAGAGACCAGCAGATCAGATGTGGAGTTTTGATTTCCCTGGCTTCCTTCCTTAGAGGCCCCAATGTCAGGCTGTGTCTGAGTAAGGCCACTGCTGCTCTCCTGTAGCTGCAGTCTCTCGGTTTTTACAGCAGCTCATTATCCTGACTCTTCCCTTCTGATCCAGACAACTCTCAGAGGCTCCTAGTCCCAGGGTGCTCTGCCCTCCTCTTTTCTCTGCCTATAATTTTTAAAATACTCATTTATTAACTTAATATTTAAGTTCTTTTCAATTATCCCTATCTGTAACAGTCTTTTCCTGCTGCATTGATATATCTTTTTTTTTTTTTTCAAAACCATTTGGCCTTATTCAGAAAAATTAGGATGTTTATTCCTGAAGATGGCAGAATTCATTCCTGGATATCATCTGGGCATATGATACCATGAATGGGTTATGGATACACCTGAGAGCTCCACTTAGGGGGGAAAACAGGGCTGAGAGCAGCCAGAGCCCCTAGGCTAGTCACCCTCTCCTGTGAGCAGATCTAACTGTTTTTCCAGTATGACAAATGGATATTTGTGTTTTATTACATGGAAATGGGGACGTGGGATAATTTCCCTAGAGAAACTCTTATATGTGGCAATAGTGATTGATATGAGAATGTTCTCAGCCACATTGTTTATAAGGGCAACACATTTCAAATAACCTAAGTATCTATGAACTGAGTAAACAAAGTCTCATGACCATATAATCAAATGCTTTACAACAATAATAATGAATAGCATGAATGATATATAGAATGGGCCTCTAGCATATTGCGTGAATCAAAATGGATAAATCTTAGGTATTTTTTAGCAAAAAAGATTTTAAAAATATAGAGTAATTTTGTTAGTGTTAGTCGCTCAATCATGTCTGACTCTTTGCAACCCCATGGACTATAGCTTGCCAATCTCCTCTGTCTGTGGAATTTTCCAGACAAGAATACTAGGAGTGGGTAGCCATTCCCTTCACCAGGGAATCTTCCCAACCCAGGGATTGAAAACGGGCCTCCTGCAATGCAGGCAGAGTCTTTACCATCTGAGCCACTTCTATTGGTATACAATTCAAACACAGGTGTGTGAAGTATACATAAAATGGATAAATTATAAAGAAAAGAAAAGGAACAATGGATACACAATTCAGGATAAGGACAGATTACCATTAGGTCATGTGAGAGGATTATTACCTGGTAGAGACACAAGGGGGCTTCAGGTTATGGGGGGAAAAATCTATTTTTTAAGCTGGGGGGTGGTTGCATGGGTATCCATTTTATTTCTTATCAAGCACAACATTCACAGAGGAGATTCTTATTTTACATATGGCTTGTCTTATTACCAAGCATACATGTATATGTCTTGAACATAAAAGACTTTATTAAGCTCTGTATGGTAGAGCTCTGGAGGTAGTCAATACATGCAGTTTAGAAGCCAAAATAATAATAGAAGTTTTATAGACACTTTGTTTTTGAGCAGAAATAACCCTAAAGGAATATAAAATTCTGGACAAAATCAAGTACTAAAATCATATATTGATTCGTATTTTACCCTTTGCACTTTCTAGTACTGTTCAAAATGTAATTGGCATAATTAATGAGCAGTCTGATAGGAGAAGCAGTTCAGCAGTAAAAGGAAATGGTTTCAGGTGCTCCCTCCTCACAGTTTCT
Organism: Bos taurus; assembly: GCF_002263795.3. Classification (NCBI taxonomy): domain Eukaryota; kingdom Metazoa; phylum Chordata; class Mammalia; order Artiodactyla; family Bovidae; genus Bos; species Bos taurus. Next base: position 18,321,440 of record NC_037354.1, read on the forward strand.
GAAAGCTCTATAAAAGTACTGCTTGCAGAAAAGAGAGGAGAATGAATGACCCCTGGTCTTACTTAATGCTTGCACTTGATTGCTCTATGAAAATTAGGCCCTTGAGGAAGGCTTAAGGTAGCCATAAAATTGTAACCAAGCCTAAGGAATTCTAAAATTAACACATAATCCATTCCAGAAGCATAATTAAATTAGTGATAAACCAGAGCTATGAAAATCTGTACTAGAAGTGGCTTCCAAAGGCTGATTAAAAGAAATCCTATGGATGTTCTCTTGCTGCAAAATATTACTAGCTTAGGTTTCTCACCTCTGTCATCGGACATAGCAGTCTGACACCTTAAGGTAAGAAAGTGCTCATCCAGCTAATGCCTGCTCTCTGGGGATGAGAGACTTGGGAAAATACAGAGAAGACCAGTGGTGGCAACTACAGCTGCCATGTCTCGAGGAAGGAAGCTGTACTCAAGTACCTTGCCTTCTCCCTGGGTAACTCAAATGTTAAAGAATTTGCCTGGAATGCAGGAGGCCTGAGTTTAATCCCTAGGTTGGGAAGATCCCCTGGAGGAGAGCACAGCAACCCACTCCGGTATTCCTGCCTGGAGAATCCCATGGACAGAGGAGCCTGGTGGGCTACAGTCCATGGGGTCGCAGAGACTTGGACACAACTGAGTGACTAACACTACTACCATCTTGTCTACTAAACTTCAGTTGATATACATTTTCTGAGGTAAAGTTGATTTTCCCCTCCCCACTTTTATAGAAGTTAAATTGGAAAGAATCTGTTATTATCAATGAGTATCATTTTTAGCAATGCTTCTTCTTTTTGAAAAATAATCACTCCTGTTCTTTTGTATTTAGACTGTGCCTCTTCCTAGTTGTGGCACTTTTGACAAGGTTTGACCTCTTTAATTTTTTATCTGAGAAATAATAAAAGATGACACCACCCTTATGGCAGAAAGTGAACAGTAACTCAAAAGCCTCTTGATGAAAGTGAAAGAGGAGAGTGAAAAAGTTGGCTTAAAGCTCAACATTCAGAAAACAAAGATCATGACATCTGATCCCATCACTTCATAGCAAATAGATGGGGAAACAGTGGACACAGGGTCAGACTTCATTTTTTTAGGCTCCAAAATCACTGCAGATGGTGACTGCAGCCATGAAATTAAAAGACGCTTACTCCTTGGAAGGAAAGTTATGACCAACCTGGATAGCATATTGAAAAGCAGAGACATTACTTTGCCAACAAAGGTCCATCTAGTCAAGGCTATGGTTTTTCCAGTGCTCATGTATGGATGTGAGAGTTGGACTGTGAAGAAAGCTGAGTGCCGAAGAATTGATGCTTTTGAACTGTGGTGTTGGAGAAGACTCTTGAGAGTCCCTTGGACTGCAAGGAGATCCAACCAGTCCATTCTAAAGGAGATCAGCCCTGGGTGTTCTTTGGAAAGAATGATGCTAAAGCTGAAACTCCAGTAGTTTGGCCACCTCATGCGAAGAGTTAACTCACTGGAAAAGACTCTGATGCTGGGAGGGATTGGGGGCAGGAGGAGAAGGGGACGACAGAGGATGAGATAGCTGGATGGCATCACCGATTCGATGGACATGAGTTTGAGTGAACTCCGGGAGTTGGTGATGGACAGGGAGGCATTGAGTGCTGTGATTCATGGGGTCGCAAAGAGTCGGACACAACTGAGTGATTGAACTGAACTGAAATGAACTGAATGTACAAGAATTTTATGGTGGCAAGGAACAAGAAACCATTCAGTCTTTCTCAAAATGTGTGGGCAGATTGAGAGGACTGAGAAGAGAGACATTATCATAAAGCTACAAATAACATGTAATTCAATGAATATTTAAAGATACTCAGACAACTTAAGTGTCTATAGACAGACGAATAAATAAATAAAATGTGTGTATACACACAAACACACACACTGTGGAATATTGTTCCGCCTTAGAGAATAAGGAAATCTTGGCACTTGGAACAATATGGATGGACCTTGAGGGCACTACACTAAGTGAAATAAGTAAGGCAGAAAAAGAAAATACTGTATGGTTTCACTAATATGTAGCATCTTAAAAACTTTTGAAATAATAGAAATGGAGAATAGAAAACTGGTTGCCAAGGAGCTCAGGGGTGTAGCGAGTAGGAAAACATTAGTAAAAAGATACTAATGTTTGGTTATAAGGTCTGAGTATCAAATATATAACGTGGTAACTATAATTGATAACACTGTATTGTATAATTAAAATTTGGTGAGAGAGTAGATATATTATTTAAATAAGTGGGGGAATACTTCCACAATATATACTATATTAAATCATCACATTGTATACTTTAAATATCTTACAATTTTATTTGCCAATTATATCACAGTTATTTAAATAAAAATAAATAAAAGTATCCAGGGTGGTAGGAATCAGATGTCACGTGGAACATCTGCAGTAAAAGTTAATGAGTCTTAATTCTATTAATTTACCTTGTATGTGATTCAGCTTATTTCCATATCTGCACACTTATTCTAATGATAGAGCCTCTTGAGACCCAATTCCAAATTCCTAGGAGGAAAGTGTCCCCTTCATGGATTCCAGCCTTGTCATGGTAAAGGGGCTTGCACAACTCAACAATGCACAAGCTGAGTTTAGAAAAGGCAGAGGAGCCAGAGATCAAATTGCCAACATTTGTTGGATCATCGAAAAAACAAGAGAATTCCAGAAAAACATCTATTTCTGCTTCAGTGACTACACTAAAGCCTTTGACTGTATGGATCACAACAAACTGGAAAATTCTAAAAGAGATGGAAAATTCTTAATACCAGACCACCTCACCTGTCTCTTGAGAAACCTGTATATGGGTCAAGAAGCAACAGTTAGAATTGGACATGGAACAACTTAGTGGTTCACAACTGGGGAAGGCGTATGACAAGGCTGTGTATAGTCACCTTGCTTATTTAACTTATATGCAGAGTCCATCATGTGAAATGCCAGGCTGGATGAAGCACAATCTGGAATCAAGATTGCTGGGAGAAATATCAATAACCTCAGATATGCAGATGATACTACTCTAATGGCAGAAAGCAAAGAGGAACTAAAGAGCTTCTTGATGAAAGTGAAAGAGAAGAGTTAAAAAGCTGGCTTAAAACTCAACACTCAGCCAACTAAGATCATGGCATCTGGTCCCATCACTTTAAGGCAAATAGATGGGGAAAAAGTGGAAGCAGTGACAGATTTTATTTTCTTGGGCTCCAAAATCATTTAGGACAGGGACTATAGCCAAGAAATTAAAAGACACTCGCTCCTTGGAAGGAAAGCTATGACAAAGCTAGAGATATTATTAAAAAGGAAAGACATAACTTTGCTGACAAAAGTCTGTATAATCAAAGCTATGGTTTTTCCAGTAGTCATGTATGGATGTGACAGTTGAACCATAAAGAAGGAGAGCACTGAAGAATTGACGCTTTTGAACTGTGATGCTGGAGAAGATTCCTGAGAGTCCCTTGACTGCAAGGAGATCACACCAGTGATCTGAAAGGAAATCAAGCCTGAATATTCATTGGGGGGACTCATGCTGAAGCTGAAGTTCCTATACTTTAGTCCAATGTGAAGAACAAACTCATTGGAAAAGACCCTGATGCTGGGAAGGCTGGAGGCAAAAGGAGAAGCATGCAGCAAAGGATGAGATGGTTAGATGGCATTACCAACTCAATATACATGAGTCTGAGCAAACTCCACCAGATAGTGAAGAACAGGGCAGCCTGGCATGCTGCAGTCTGTGGGGTTGCAAAGAGGTGGACACAAGTTAGCAACCGAACAGCAACAATGGAGGAAAGGGTAACTGGTTCAGTTGGATAAAGAAACCAGAAACATGGGATCATTTACATCTACTTGACCTCTGGAAGTTTAAGCCTAATGATGGGAGGGAATTTATCAGCATTCAGTTCAGTTCAGTTCAGTCGCTCAGTCATGTCCAACAATTTGCAACCCCATGAATTGCAGCACGCCAGGCCTCCCTGTCCATCACCAACTCCCAGAGTTCACTCAGACTCACGTCCATCGAGTCAGTGATGCCATCCAGTCATCTCATCCTCTGCTGTCCCCTTCTCCTCCTGCCCCCAATCCCTCCCAGCATCAGAGTCTTTTCTAATGAGTCAACTCTTCGCATAGATGGCCAAAGTATTGGAGTTTCAGCTTTAGCATCATTCCTTCCAAAGAAATCCCAGGGCTGATCTCCTTCAGAATGGACTGGTTGGATCTCCTTGCAGTCCAAGGGACTCTCAAGAGTCTTCTCCAACACCACAGTTCAAAAGCATCAATTCTTCAGCTCTCAGCTTTCTTCACAGTCCAACCCTCACATCCATACATGACCACTGGAAAAACCAAAGCCTTGTCTAGACGATCCTTTGTTGGCAAAGTAATGTCTCTGCTTTTCAATATGCTATCTAGGGTGGTCATAACTGTCCTTCCAAGGAGTAAGCATCTTTTAATTTATCAGCATGCTGCTGCTGCTAAGTCACTTCAGTCGTGTCTGACTCTGTGCGACCCCGTAGACGGCAGCCCACCAGGCTCCCCCGTCCCTGGGATTCTCCAGGCAAGAACACTGGAGTGGGTTGCCATTTCCTTCTCCAATGCATGAAAGTGAAAAGTGCAAGTGAAGTCGCTCAGTCGTGCCCGACTCTTAGCGACCTGATGGACTGCAGCCTACCAGGCTCCTCCGTCCATGGGATTTTCCAGGCAAGAGTAACGGAGTGGGGTGCCATTGCCTTCTCCAAATTTGTCAGCATAGTAGTGAGCAATTCATGGTTTTGGAAACCCCAGCTGGGAGTATGGGCTATTACCTTGGAGCCTGTAGCACCGCTCAGAAAATGTTTCTCTCATTTACATGTTACAGTTCACTTCGTAAACTGCTCATTTTCTCAATAGATACTTATTGCTTCCTGTGTTCAGTAGAAAGAATCATACTGAGACGCATTTATTGAAGTCCTAGACCATACCCTGGCCATGAACCTGATAACCTCCAGTTTGGGCTCCTCTATGGATTGGTAATATTGTTATTGTCTTCCTAATACTTAGTAAGCATGAAACTGCCTCATGCAATATGATAAGATGCATTTAAAAATACAAAGTAATATTCAAGATTAGGAGTTACTATTATTCATTATGTATGCTATGGGAAAATATATTTCTATAAAACACAGAAATAAAAATTCCTGGCCCTGAGGAAGTAAGTCATGATGTTGGACTAGAAACCTTGTGTTCAGACTCCTGTGCAGTGATTTCCTTCTAAACCATGCTTCCTCAGGATAGTTAAAAAATCAGTAAAATAGTTGAATAAGAGTATTTTTTGTGATAAAGAATATATGTGATGTGCAGAGAAGAAAGACCTTAAACCACCTTCTAATCAAATTATGTACTGATTAAACATTGAAAACTGCTTTTAAAATTGATACGTGAAAATAACAGAATTCAAGGCAGTTTAGTGCTATACACCTAAGGGTTTTGAATCATTATTGTTTTCAAGTATGTACTTTCAGGTTTTATTAACAGGTTTCCAAACAATTATCTGTCATTTTTTATAACATGAATATATTTCAAACATGTAATGGTTTAATGACATAATAGTTTTCATGATTGGAAGGTTCATAATTTGTGGTGAAAAGACTCATAAAAACCAAAATCGATTATTTAGGTTTTCTGAAACTGTAACACACATGGACACAACTGTGAAGCACATAGTTCAGTTCAGTCACTCTGTCGTGTCTGACACTTTGCAATCCCATGGACTGCAGCATTTCACATGATGTCTTCTGCATATAAGTTAAATAAGCAGGGTGACAATATGCAGCCTTGACATACCCCTTTCCTGATCTGGAACCAGTCTGTTGCTTCTTGACCTGCATACAGATTTTTCAGGAGGCAGGTAGGGTGGTCTGATATTCCCATCTCTTTTAGAATTTTCCACAGTTTGCTGTGATCCACACAGTCAAAGGCTTTGGCATAGTCAATAAAGCAGAAGTAGATGTGTTTCTGGAGCTCTCTTGTTTTTTCGATGATGCAATGGATGTTGGCAATTTGATCTCTGGTTCCTCTGCCTTTTCTAAACTCAGCTTGAACATCTGGAAGTTCACAGTTCAGGTACTGTTGAAGCCTGGCTTGGAGAATTTTGAGCATTACTTTGCTAGCACGTGAGATCAGTGCAGTATTAGCAGAAAATTGCTCATGAAAAATTTTATATAGAAAAGTGGTTTTGCAGTGGCTCAAAATGAAATACAATGTATTTTTTTTATTACTTAGAAAATCAAGTGACAATTCAATTGTTAAGAAAATAAATCAAAAGAAAAAGATGATAGGAACACACAGGTAGACGAGTAAAATCAGCTAATTAAATCAGCAGCATATTCTAGGTTAAACTAGTTTTAGACTTCTTAGCAAAAGGTTACAGACTGGCACCAATTCTCATTTCTCCCTTTTCCTATGCTTTCATAATTGAAAAAGATGCAGAATGTTTTATACTCACTTTTGCTTCACCAAAATCAAGTATAGCGCCTAACACAGAGATGAGCACAATTAAATTACAAACAAGCAGATAATAAATAACCAGCTACACTGGTCATTTATCTTGTCTTCCTTACCAGAAAAGTCTAGACCTAGAGTTTTTCATGTGGGGAGGTTTTTGAACTAAGAATTTAATTATTTCAATAGTTTTAAGATGATTCATCTATTACAACATAAGTTTTGGCAGTTTGTATCTTATATTTCAAAGAATCAAAGCTACTTTCTATCCCAGGTTCTTTTAGTAAGCATTTTTGAAGCCCTTTTATTTTGTGCATATGTATTAAATTATTAAATCTTCTTTATGAATTGACTCCTTTCTCATAATGTCCATCATTCTTCTTGAAAAGCATATTTAATCTGCAGTCTACATTTGTATATGTATAAATATAACCATTACAACTCCCTTATAATTAAAGTTTGCATTATTTATTTTTCCATTTTTTAGCTTTTACCTATTTTGTTGTTATTCAGTCATTCTTCATGTGCAACTCTTTGCAACCCCATGGACTGCAACACGCCAGGCTTCCCTGTCCTTCACCATCTATTGAAGCTTGCGCAAACTCATGTCCGCTGAGTCAGTGATGCCATCCTACCATCTCATCCTCTATCGTCCCCTTCTCCTCCTGCTTTCAATCTTTCCCAGCATCACGGGCTTTTCTAATAGCTTTTAAACATATTAAAATCAGTTTCTCATACTTTGGTCTTCTTTTTTTTATGAACTCAAACAATTACTAACATGCTATTGTTATGTTTAGACTATTAATACTCAATGCAATTGTTGACATTACTGGATTTTTAAACCTGCCACCTTACTGGTTTCTTCTTACTGCCTGTGTTGTTTCTATTTTCCACTTTTATCTTCTTCTTTGGGACTGACCATATTTTATTCTCGATTTTACCTATTTGCTTTTTAGTTTTACTTCTTTCAAAAATATTTTCAGTCACTGCCTGGTGTTTACAGTATGCATCTTTGGCTCTTCACAATCTATCCTCACATGATATCATACCATTCCATTGTATTGTATAAGAATCTTCCAGCATTGTACTTCAACTACCATAATCCCATTCTTTGTGCTCCATTTGTCACATATTTTATCTCTATATACGTTCCAAAACCTTGTTGTTATTTCTCCTGAGTGTGTGCTCAGTCGCTCAGTTGTGTCCGACTCTACAACCCCATGAACTGTAGGCTGTGAGGCTCCTTTGTCCACGGAATTTTCCAGGCAAGAATATTGGAGTGGGTTGACATTTCCTCCTCCGGGGGATCTTCCTGACCTTGGGTGGACTGAAACCATGTCTCCTGTGTCTCCTGCACTGGCAGGTGGATTCTTTATCACTGTGTCACCTGGGAAGTCCCTTATTTTTCCTATAAGTAGCCAATTATCTTTTCATATTCATCTTCAACTTTTCTATTTCTTGTGATTTTTATTTCTTTGTACTGATCCAAATGTTCATTTTATACACGCTCATTATGTCTGAAGTGGCTCTTGTGGTTCAGGTCTGCTGGCAATGAATTTTCCTCATTTTTGCTTGTCAGAAAAATTTCATTTCATTTTCATTTTTGAAAGCCTTTTTCAGTAGGTAAATAAACAATTCTAAGCCATATATATTTTTCTCACAGTACTTTACAGATGTCTTTGCAGTCTTCTTGCATGTGTAGTTTCTGACAGAAGTATTTGTTCTCTTCAGACACATATTCTGCTCCATTCTTTTAGAATTTATGAAAAATGAAGATTTTTACCCCTTACCTGCTCTAATAGTGGCTGTCTCTTCCTCCCATGGTCTGTCAAATGTTAAACAGTTCACAGTTTCTAACTTCTCCTGAATGAGCTTCTCATCCTTGCAATTTCCTCAGTTTAGCTAGTTATTTTGTGAAATTTGCTGTATGATGTGCTCAACAGTAAGTTCTAATTTTACAGATTATCCTGCTTTCTTTCATTGTTAGGGTGTTAGAGATGCTCTCCTGTAGCTTTTTACATCTTAAGTAAAAGCAGAACTACAGAAGTTCATGTTTGATAGCTTTTTTAAAAAAAATCTACATAAATAGAAAGCAGGGATATCAGCAAAGAGTGAAGTATCTGATGGTGGTATTGAAAATCTTTAAGGTATGAAAAAGGCTGAACAAAGCTATTTTGGATAAAGGAAGAACAAATGAATTAGAGAAATACGGATATTTGCCTGAGAAGTGTGACAATGTGTTTGATGCTGGGTACTGTCATCAAATTGTAATTGTAATGTGCCATGACATCAATCTGTAACACTGAAATTTTCTCCAGCATCACTCTGAGGTAAAGCAGAAGTAGGGATGATGAGAGTAGTGGGAACTAAAGATTAATCCAGGTATGAAGGTGTTTCAGTCCAGTTTTTAGAATAATCAGGTGAAAAAGTGTGAAAATACTGACTGAAGTAATTTAGCAAAGCATAAGCTTGCTAAAGAAAGAATTGAAGACCAGAAACAGCTGATGATTTGGGAGAAAATATAGCAGTCAAGTCAATGGGAGAAATAAAACATTTGCAAGATCATGAGAGTTTAGGAGGCAAAAGAACTCAAAGACTAATATTACGTGAGTTGTGCAATACATGTAGCTTGATGGCAAAACATGGAATATATAGAAAGAGTATGATCCAAGAGATAAAATCTGCAGTGAATGAGAACAAGTGTCAAGGAGGCATACTCAACGTGAACTCTGAGGAATATGGAAAAGTGGTGGTCTGGAAGTGTTTTGGGCAGCATGAAAAACTCACGTTAAACCCTAATAATGAGTGCAGTGAAGAGTGGCAAAATCAGCCGCATATATTTTGCCCTCAGTGCAAAGAGATGGAGGAAACATTCAGTAAGGACGCTGAAGATTCCAGAGTGGTCAGCAGATACTCTGAGGAAGGAGAACAGTAACTGATATTTGAGTCAGAGAAGAATCAACACAAGGACTAGGATGAAAATGATCGACAGAGCCTACGCATTTGTTATACCCAAAACCCACCGTGATGTGAGGTCTGAGGAGTTTGATGAGTCATGAGGAGTTTTCCCCAAAAGTTCCTCACGGCATCCTTGAACCCGAAAGGCACCTCCAACCTGTTCATAGATCTCATTGGCTCTGAATGGTGCTTGCTACAAATGGAGCCATTATGCATATAAAACAGCAACATCAACTAATTGGTAATCAGGTATAACTACATATTAAAAAGCAGCACAGCATCCTGTGTTTGGGGGGAAATTCTTCCTTCAGTGGATGGAGGCAACTGTGACTTTTCATACAACCTTCAGGATACAGAGAAAAATGAAGTTTTCCTGGTAATGAGGTATAACTACATATTAAAAAGCAGCATAGCATCCTGTGTTTGGGGGGAAATTCTTCCTTCAGTGGATGAAGGCAACTGTGACTTTTCATACAACCTTCAGGATACAGAGAAAAATGAAATTTTCCTGGTTTTAGAGTCACTCACTTTTAGTCAGTCTCTAAAGTTACATCCTTAACTTTAGAAAAAGCAAGAGAAAAACATCTGTTTCTGCTTTAATTGACTATGACAAAGCCTTTGACTGTGTGGGTCACAATAAACTGTGGAGAATTCTAAAAGAGATGGGAATACCAGACCACCTGATCTGCCTCTTGAGAAATTTGTATGCAGGTCAGGAAGCAACAGTTAGAACTGGACATGGAACAACAGACTGGTTCCAAATAGGAAAAGGAGTATTTCAAGGCTGTATATTGTTACTCTGTTTATTTAACTTATATGCAGAGTACATCATGAGAAACGCTGGACTGGAAGAAACACAAGCTGGAATCAAGATTGCCGGGAGAAATATCAACAACCTCAGATACGCAGATGACACCACCCTTATGGCAGAAAGTGAAGAGGAACTAAAAAGCCTCTTGATGAAAGTGAAAGTGGAGAGTGAAAAAGTTGGCTTAAAGCTCAACATTCAGAAAACGAAGATCATGGCATCCGGTCCCACCACTTCATGGGAAATAGATGGGGAAACAGTGGAAACAGTGTCAGACTTTTTTTTCTGGGCTCCAAAATCACTACAGGTGGTGACTGCAGCCATGAAATTAGAAGACGCTTACTCCTTGGAAGGAAAGTTATGACCAACCTAGATAGCATATTCAAAAGCAGAGATATTACTTTGCCAACAAAGGTTTGTCTAGTCAAGGCTATGGTTTTTCCTGTGGTCATGTATGGATGTGAGAGTTGGACTGTGAAGAAGGCTGAGCGCCAAAGAATTGATGCTTTTGAACTGTGGTGCTGGAGAAGACTCTTGAGAGTCCCTTGGACTGCAAGGAGATCCACCCAGTCCATTCTGAAGAAGATCAGCCCTGGGATTTCTTTGGAAGGAATGATGCTAAAGCTGAAACTCCAGTACTTTGGCCACCTCATGCAAAGAGTTGACTCATTGGAAAAGACTCTGATGCTGGGAGGGATTGGGGGCAGGAGGAGAAGGGGACGACAGAGGATGAGATGGCTGGATGGCATCACTGACTCGATGGACATGAGTCTGAGCGAACTCTGGGAGTTGGTGATGGACAGGGAGGCCTGGCGTGCTGCGATTCATGGGGTCGCAAAGAGTCGGACACGACTGAGTGACTGATCTGATCTGATTAGAAGACTGTATTATTTCTTTTCTATTTTAAAAATTTGGATCACATATTTTTACTTAATCTCATTCCACGATACAAACATAACTTTTTTTTTCATATTATCTGGAAATTTTGCCAATTCATATAGCTCATCATATCCCCAATATTTATTTCAATCAAGCCTCCACTCTCTTACATACACCAAACTGTAGTCAATATATATGTAATGAAATTGAATTTCTGAGACACTAGATAATTTGTAGAGACACTGGGGCATACCTGTTCCCATCACTTCCACCAGGTAATAATGTGCCTAACGATACTGAGTATGGCTCTGTTCAGCTCAGTTCAGTCACTCAAGTCCAACTGTTTGTGACCCCATGGGCTGCCACACAACAGTCTTCCCTGTCCATCATCAACTCCCAGAACTTATTAAACTCTTATCCATCGAGTCAGTGATGCCATCAAACCATCTCATCCTCTGTCTTCCCCTTCTCCTCTCACGTTCAATCTTTCCCAGCATCAGAGTCTTTTCCAGTGAGTCAGTTCTTCACAGCAGGTAGGCAAAGTATTGGAGTTTCAGCTTTAGCATCAGTCCTTCCAATGAACACCCAGGACTGATCTCCTTTAGAATGGACTGGTTGGATCTCCTTGCAGTCCAAGGGACCCTCAAGAGTCTTCTCCAACACCACAGTTCAAAAGCGTCAATTCTGCAGTGCTCAGCTTTCTTATAGTCCAAATCTCACAATCATACGTGACTACAGGAAAAACCAGAGCTTTGACTGGATGAGCCTTTGTTGGCAAAGTACTGTCTTAGGTGGGTCATAGCTTTTCTTCCAAGGAGCAAGTGTCTTTTAATTTCATGGCTACAGTCACCATCTGCAGTGATTTTGGAGCCCCCAAAATAGTCTCTGTTCCCATTTTCCCCCATCTATTTGCCATGAAGTGACAGGACCGGATGCCACGACCTTAGATTTCTGAATGTTGAGTTTTAAGCCAATTTTTTCACTTACTCTTTCACTTTCATGAAGAGGCTCTTTAGTTCTTCTTTGCTTTCTGCCATAGGGTGGTGTCATCTGCATATCTGAGGTTATTGATATTTCACCCAGCAATCTTGATTCCAGCTTGTTTATCATCCAGTCTGGAATTTTGCATGATGTACTCTGCATATAAGTTAAATAAGAATGGTGACAATATACAGCCTTGACGTACTCCTTTCCCGATTTGGAACCAGTCTGTTGTTCCATGTTCAGTTCTAACTGTTGCTTCCTGACCTGCATACAGGTTTCTCAGGAGGCAGGTCAGGTGGTCTGGTACTCCCATCTCTTGAAGAATTTTCCACAGTTTGTTGTGGTCCACACAATCAAAGGCTTTGGCATAGTCAATAAAGCAGGAATAGATGTTTTTTCTGGAACTCTTGCTTTTTTGATGATCCAATGGATGTTGACAATTTGATCTCTGGTTCCTCTGCCTTTTCTAAATCCAGCTTGAACATCTGGAAGTTCACGGGTCATGTACCAGTGAAACCTGGTTGGAGGATTTTGAATTAGGAATTACTTTGCTAGCATGTGAGATGAGTGCATTTGTGCAATAATTTGAGCATTGCCTTTCTCTGTGATTGGAATGAAAACTGACCTTTTCTAGTTCTGTGGCCACTGCTGAGTTTTTCAAACTTGCTGGCATATTGAATGCAACACTTTCACAGCATCATCTTTTAGGATTTGAAATAGCTCAACTGGAATTCCATACCTCCACTAGCTTTGTTGGTAGTGATACTTCCTAAGGTCCATTTGACTTTGCATTCTAGGATGTCTGGCTCTAGGTGAGTGATCACACCATCGTGGTCATCTGGGTCATGAAGTTCTTTTCTGTACAGTTCTTCTGTGTATTCTTGCCACCTCTTCTTAATATCTACTGCTTCTGTTAGATCCATACCATTTCTTTTCTTTATTGTGCCCATCTTTGCATGAAATGTTCCCTTGGTATCTCCAATTTTCTTGAAGAGAACTCTAGTCTTTCCCATTCTGTTGTTTTCCTCTATTTCTTTGCACTGATCACTGAGGAAGGCTTTCTTACCTCTCCTTGGTGTTCCTTGGAACTCTGCATTCAGATGGGTATATCTTTCCTTTTCTCCTTTGCCTTTTGCTTCTTTTCTTTTATCAGCTATTTGTAAGACCTCCTAAGACAACCGTTTTGCCTTTTTGCATTTCTTTATTTGGGGATGGTCTTGACTACTGCATTATTTACAATGTCATGAACCTCTGTCCATAGCTCTTCAGGCACTTGTCTATCAGATCTAATCCCTTGAACCTATTTGCCATTTCTACTGTATAATCGTAAGGGATTTGATTTAGGTAATACCTGAATGGTGTAGTGGTTTTCCCTACTTTCTTCAATTTAAGTCTGAATTTTGCAATAAAGAGTTCATGATCTGAGCCACAGTCAGCTCCCAGTCTTGTTTTTGCTGACTGTATAGAGCTTTTCCATCTTTGGCTGCAAAGAACATAACCAATCTGATTTCAGTATTGACCATCTGGTGACGTTCATATGTAGTCCTGTCTTGTATTGTTGGAAGAGGGTGTTTGCTATGACCAGTGCGTTCTCTCGGCAAAACTCTGTTAGCCATTGCCTGGCTTCATTCTGTACTCCAAGGCCAAATCCAGGCATCTCTTGACTTCCTATCTTTGCATTCCAGTCCCCTATAATGAAAAGGACATCTTTTTTTTTTTTTTTGGTGTTAGTACTAGAATGCCTTGTAGGTCTTCATAGAACCATTCAACTTCAGCTTCTTCAGCATTACTTGTTGAGGCATAGACTTGGATTACTGTGATATTGAATTGTTTGCCTTGGAAATGAACAGAGATCTTCTGTTGTTTTTGAGATTGCATCCAAGTACTGCATTTCACACTCTTTTGTTGACTCTGAGGGCTACTCCATTTCTTCTAAGGGATTCCTGCCCACAGGAGTAGATATAATGGTCATCAGAGTTAAATTCACCCATTCCAGTCCATTTTATTTCATTGATTCCTAAAATGCCGATGTTCACTCTTGCCATTTCCTGTTAGACCACTTCTGATTTACCTTCATTCATGGACCTAACATTCCAGGTTCCTATGCAATATTGTTCTTTACAGCATTGGACTTCACTTCCATCACCAGTCACATCCACAACTGTGTGTTGTTTTTGCTTTGGCTCCATCTCTTCATTATTTCTGGGTATTTCTTCACTGTTCTCCAGTAGCATATTGGGCACCTACCAACCTGGGGAGTTCATCTTTCAGTGTCCTATATTTTTGTTTTTTCATACTATTCACGGGGTTCTCAAGGCAAGAATACTGAAGTGGTTTGCCATTCCCTTCTCCAGTGGACCATTTTGTTAGAACTCTCCACCATGACCCGTCTGTCTTGGGTGGCCCTACAGGGCATGGCTCATGGTTTCATTGAATTACACAAGCCTGTGATCCATGTGATCAGTTTGACTAGTTTTCTGTGATTGTGGTTTTCATTCTGTCTGCCCGCTGATGGAGAAGGATAAGAGGATTATGGAAGCTTCCTGATGGGAGAGACTGACTGAGGGAGAAACTGGGTCTTGTTCTGGGTGGGGCCATGTTCAGTAAATCCTAATCCGATTTTCTGTTGGTGGGCGGGGCTGTGTACCCTCCCTGTTGTTTGACCTGAGGCCAAACTATGGTGGAGGTGATGAAGATAATGCCACCTCCTTCGGAAGGTCCCACACACTGCTACACTCAGTGCCCCCAGCCCTGCAGCAGGCCGCTGCCAACCTACGCCTCTGCTGGAGACTCCTGCACACCCATGTGCAAGTCTGAGTCAGTCTCTTCTGGGTCACTGCTCCTTTCCTTTGGGTCCTGGCATGCACAAGGCTTTGTGTGTACCCTCCAAGAATCTGTTTCCCCAGTCCTGTGTAAGTTCTGGCGGCTGTACGTGGGGTTAATTGCAACCTCCTCCAAGAGGGCGTATGCCGTACCCAGGTCTTCTGCACCCAGAGCCCCTGTCCCTGTAGCAGGCCACTGCAACCCATACCTCCATAGGAGACACTCAAATACTCAAAGGCAGGTCTGGCTCAGTCTCTGTGAAGTCGCAGAAGGTTTTGTTTGAGCCCTCCGAGCATCTCTGGCGGGTATGGGGTTTGATTCTAACCATGATTTCGCCCCTCCTACCACATTGCTTGGGCTTCTTCTTTGACCTTGGATGTGAGGTGTATTTTTTTTTGATGGGATTCATCATTCTCCTGTAGACAGTTGTTCAGCAGTGAGTTGTTTGCCCAGTCCTAGAGTTCTTAGAGTTCTCCAGTCCTAGAGTTGTTCCTCAGTCTAGAGAATGCTCTAGAACAGGGAATATTTCATGTATCAGTAAATACTCAACATTAAGGCCATAAATTTGTAGCTATCTTTCTGAAAGGTGTGCTAGCCTTATCTGTAATAAGGATGTAGCACAGCAATTAATGAGCTGCTTAGATCTGACAAGATTCTACTCACAGAAATAATGCCACTGCCATTAAGAATCTTGGGGACCAATTATCAATTCTCCCAGATACAAGTTGTAAATTCAGTAAAATGTCAGTCAAAATTTAAAGGATTTCTTGTAAAAATAAGACAAGATAGTTCTGAAGTTTTTAGGAAATCAAGACTAGCCAAGGCAATTTTGAAGAAAAAAGAGACGACTTACCCTAGCTAACAGTAAGATTTGTAACAAAATTATCCTATTAAAATAGGTTGGAGAAGTGAGTGGAGTACTGAATCAGAAGAGCAAATTTAGAAATAAACCTGCATATAAGCAGGCATTAAATACATGACAAAAGTGGAATTACAGAGCAGTAGAAATAGGAAGACAATTTCAATAAATGGCTCTACATCAATTGGATACACTTATTAAAAAAACAACAGGGAATGCCTTCTGCATTATAACACAGAGAAAACTCAGATCCCTATTGATTGCAGATTACTGTATGTGACAAAAAACTTTCTGACTGGGAAGAATCAAAACTATTCAAGTATTTCAACTTCATTACACTGAAGAATATCTGAATACCAAAACACGCATTCTGTTGAAAGCATCCCTGAGAAAAGACGCAACTTAACAAGGCACTGTTCTTTACAAGCCTGAGAGCAAGAACTGAGAAGAAGGCCAGCCACAGACTTGGAGAAGATATTTCACACATATACCTTCCAAGAAGGCTGTATTCAGACATGAAAACAACTCCCACAATTCAGTAAGAGAAAGAACGCAGGTTTAAACAGTCATTTCCCAATGAGAATGTCCACAATACATATGAATACAAATAAAAAACTGCTCAAGACCATCAGTCATTTCAGAAGTGTAAATTAAAACCAAAATAAGTACCTCTACACACCCACCAGAATGATTTAAAGTAAAAAGCATTCAAACCAAGTGTTGGTAAAAATATGAGGTAAGGATGCAAATATAAATTTAAAACTCTACATTAGAAAACTGTTTGGCTGATATCAACTAATGTTTAAATATGCGTACCTTATGGCCCTGGAGTCCCATCCCTACATATGTTCAACATACATGTGTATATATGAGCTCAAAGATATGTGCAGCATTGCCTTTAGTTGGCAGCATTCTATGTAACTGGAAACAATGAAATTTTTCTTAATTAGACTAGATAAATTTTAGTATATGGACAGTATATACAGTAATGAAAATGAATAAAGTTCTCTAACATAACAATATGGGTAAATCTTACATACATGATGTAAATCTTACATACATGCAAGGAATCAACTACCAAAAAAAAAAAAAGAGGAAAACAGAAGGGAGGAAGGAAGAAAGGAAGGAGGAATAAGACACATAAAATTAAAAATAGGCAAAAATAGTCCATGCTAGTGGATATGTTGTGGGAAGAGAAAGGTGAGGAGAATTAAAGGAGGTTTTGGGGGTGCTGGTCATGTTCCATTTCTTGCCTTGGGTGTGGATTACACAGGTGTGTTCAATAAAATAATTCATTCATCTATATACACTTATGACTTGCAAACTTTACCTTATGTTATCTTTCAGTAAATGCTCAATTTAAAATGTGCATTTCAGAACTACAAACTCAATTAAAATATGTGAAAGTCAGGGTTTAATTTCTGGGGAGCTACATAGTACCTAAGCCCTAATTACTCATTTCCTTTAGACACAGAATAGATGGTTTATTGCTTAGCTTTCATCAATAGTTTTAATTTTGTTCTTTTGTCTCCTAATTGAATGTAGACTCACCTGGCTTCACGCCAATAAGCAACTCATTAAGGCTAAAGATTCTCTGTTCTCAGCATATCTGCTGATTTACAACTCCTCTCAATTTTATGAAGTTTGTGATACCTTGGCTTTTTCCCCAGCAACAATATTTTAAAATTTCTGCATAGTTATATAAGCACAGTATAATATTTTAATATTTCTATTGAATGCAAACCCAGTGATAGATAATGCCACTGACTGTATTTCTTATCGCCAGGCTGAACCAATATACAATAATAAAAAATGGCCATGTCTTAGCTGATATATGGAATTGTAATAATAATGATGTTGTAACTTATTAAAGTGTGACTTATTCAAAAAGCAGACTGTACCAACATTAAGGACCTTTTCTATTTAAAAAATTCTTTTATAAAAAAAAATTTATTTCCAATATCTACATGCACTATTTCCTTGACCCAATGCCTGGTCTATAAACATACTGTTTATATCTTGTTCAAATAAACTGAAAAATAAAAACAGCTTTTCTGGTCATAATGAGTAATTGTTTCTCTCGAGGGATAAAGAAAATTGACTTGTTTTTCGTTTTTTTCCCCCTTTCCCTAAACTTGATATACCTTAATACATTATGTTTTCCTAAATTTAGAATACCATGACTATTAATATCATATTTCTCAACATTTTTTAATCTTCAAATAGGAGGAGGAGGTTTATGAACTGTTTTGAACAATGACTAATAACATTATTCTATAAGAATTTGTTAAAATAAACCAAGATATAAGTAGGATAAAATAAAATCACCCTATACATGCGAACATTGTAAGTTAGTTTTGGACTCTGTGGGCCTAGAAAGGGCTTCCCAGTGGCTCAGTGGTAAAGAATCCACCCACAACACAGGAGGCCCCACATTTGATCGGGAAGATTCCCTGGAATCTTCCCATGGCAACTCACTTGAGTATTCTTGCCTGGAGAATCCCATGGACTAGAAAATGTTAAAGCTGACTCTCATGGTTTCTTGAGGGCTTCATTTGGTTAATAATGTTTTGACTACTAGGACTTCTTCTGTAGTCATTTTCATCACTTTAACTATAATTTCTGCTTTTAGTTTTATATTTTAATAAGCCATACTATTCCCCTACCCACATTCTAAATATTTTTTATTCATTTAGAGTAAATGTTTATTACTTTGTAATTTTAGGTTTGATCTTTTTTCTGTCTACATTTTTGTTGGGGTTTATGATGAAACAGGCCAGTCAAGTTTGCTCTGTTAACTGAAAAAATTGTTCCAGCAATATTTTTTTTATATCTTCCTTCTACCCCTGTTTTGAAATGCCAGATTTACATAAAATAAAGATACCTCTTTGTGTTCCTAAGATTTTTTGGATCTATTTTTCCTGATCTGTTTATTTATGGGTAAGAAATATACTAACTTTAATTACTTTGGCTTTGAATTCTATCTTAATATTCCCCACCTACTCTTGGCAACATTTAAAACCTTCTGCTATTTTTCAGCCTATTTTGTGATGATCTTTAGAATCTTCTGCTCTGAGTCTTGTAGGATGACTAGGAGTGGCCAGATGAGGATGGCAAATCCGTGTCATACACAGGCCATCTTGGATACAAAGGCCCTAATACAAGAGATCGTGCAACTTTCTGAGAATTGCAAATGGTAAGGCACGTACCCACTGAATAATTTCACAAGGGGAATGGCGCAAGATGTACTGGACAGATGGTCAAGAGAAGATCATATATAAACATCTGAAGGTTAGTTTCCAAGGCAAACCATTCAACACCACAGTAATCCAAGTCTATGCCCTAACCACTGACGCCAAAGAAGCTGAAGCTAACTGGTTCTATGAAGACCTGCAACATTTTCTAGAACTAACACCAAAAAGATGTCCGTATCACCACAGGGGATTGGAATGCAAAAGTAGGAAGTCAAAAGTTACCCAGAATAACAGACAAGTTTGACTTTGGAGTACAAAATGAGGCAGGGCAAAGACTAATAGAATTTTGTCAAGAAAACATGCTGGTTATAGCAAGTACCCTTTTCCAACAACCTAAGAGACGAGTCTACACACAGACATCACCAGATGGTCAATATTGAAATCAGACTGATTACATTTTTTGCAGCTGAAGATGGAGAAGCTCTACACAGTCAGCAAAAGCAAGACCTGGAGCTGACTGGGGCTCAGATCAACAGCTCCTTATTGCAAAATTCAGACTTTAATTGAAGAAAGTAGGGAAAAACCACTAGACCTTTCAGGTATGACCTAAATCAAATCCCTTATGATTATACAACAGAAGTGACAAATAGATTCAAAGGATTAGGTCTGGTAGACAGAGTGCCCAAAGAACTATGGACAGAGGTTCATAACATTGTACAGAAGGCAGTGACCAAACCACTCCAAAGAAAAAGAAATACAAGAAGGCAACATGGTTGTCTGAGGAGGACTTACAAATAGCTGAGCAAAGAAGAGAAGTCAAAGCAGGGAGAAAGGGAAAGATATACCCAACTGAATGCAGAGTATCAGACACTCTTGTACAAGTAGTTTAGTAGAAAGAAGGGAATCGATGAAGGTGTTATTTAGGGTGAAATTAAGGGAGGGGAGAGATGTTAAATGTAAGAGACATGAGTACGTTCTATGGTTTAGAGAATGAGGAACCTGTAGTGAAAGAGGTGACGATAAAGCCAAGAAAGAGTGATGAATGCACAAAGTTTTAAGGTGAAAGATGGATTAGATTTGGGCCAAAAAAGAGATAACACTTCTACTAAATTAGAAAAAAAGGAAAAGAAGAAGGAAGCTCATTAATTTTATAAAGACTTTCAAGAAGTTGAAAAGTCTTTGTCTACTGGACTCTTATTTTCTCCATAAAATAAGTAGGAAGATCCAGGGAGGAAAAGGAAAAAGACAAGAATCAATTTTGGAAAATGGAAAAATTGAGGCAATTAGAGACAGACTGAATGATTGCCAAGGGTTATTAAGGCCCAGCTGAAAATAGAGGTGATGTATTTTATGACAGAAGGATAAAACTCTTATTTGGTATAGGCACTTACTGCCATGTGTTTTTATCTTTATCCTGGGCCTTAAAACATTTTCCTGGCACTGAACACGTTGGATAGGCATGTCCATACAACACTGCACACTGGTCATGCTATCGTTTTCAGCTAATGTATTTACTCCTTTAAAATATGGTTTATTTAAAAGACTTTCTTAACTGGTCAGTGCTAATTATTAGAATATCGTTTCACATGTCACAGACAAAATGTTGCTGAGAAGGAAAGGTAAATGTCCTACCCTTAGTTATATCAACCATTTTCATAAAAATAGCAACCTATTGCTCATAAACACTGTGAATGCCTGAATTTTCATGAGCTACAGTCCATGCAGCCACAAAGATTCGGACATGACTGAGCAGCTAACACTTTCACTTTTATTACACAATCTATTGCTAATAAACACTGTGAATATCTGAATTGTACCTATATTATGTTAGGCAATTAAGGACTACATATAAAGTTTCATTGCACATAAAGGAATTAAAGTTACATACTGAAAGAGTGATCGATATATTTAGAAATAATCATACGGTATCTACACTTCAAAAGTCATCATTCAAACAATAAGCATACTGGGCAGTGTTCTCATTTGAAAAAAATATATATCCTGCCAGGTTTATTCCATTATATTAGAATTTTCTCACAAAAAATATATTGCACTGTAAAATTAAATGGAATAATGGAGAAAGACCTAACCTAAGATTGAAATACATTTCTTGTAATAACATTTTCCACTTATGATGTAGTTTTATTTCTAAGAGCTTAGAAAGCAAGTATATAAGAAAATATCTATATTTTCAGCAAATAAAGAGGTAATTTTTAATCTAATGATTCTTAAATGTGTACTTTAACTTTTTGGAATATTATCTGAAATTAGCTTAGTATAGCAATTATTGTTGATTAGGTACAGAGTCATGCATCATTCAACCTTTGAAAAATATATATATATATTTTCACATTTCTCATCAACTAAACAAAATCCAATAGCACAAAGACTTCAAGAACTTTTCCACTCTCAGATCACTCAATGTATTTCACTGGCTTGCATTTAAGCTCATGTGTAAAGCAGGGTCAGTACACTCTTCCTGAGAGAATGAAATGACTCAGGATAAAATACAGCGCAGGAGTACTGTTTCATAGAACTATCAATACAGACACGCCCCTAGGCTTATAAATACCATGCTCCAGAACTTAGCATGGAAGTTAGACTTTGGATTGCAAAGCTGCTCTGTGTATTTTCCTATTGCCCTTAGTCACACTTCTTCCAATTTGATAGCACAGCATCCAGAAAAAAGTATAGATTCCTGAACACTAGTTAGCATCACCCAGCCTGAGAAGGTGCCTTCCCTATATTCAAGACTGGAATTGATTATTGCTAATGTAATAGATAAGAAGGTGCCTGAGGCAGTCTTGGGAAGCCAGATAAGCTCTCTCAAAATCCAGAATCTCAGAATAACAGATGAAAGTGGGGAACACAGGCCTGGATTGGAGGTGGAGGTAGTCTCTCAAAATATTTGTTTCACACCAGTGATTTTCAGAGGTCTATCTGCCACAATATGAGTAAGTATTCCCCATCTGGGGGCCATCTGAAAGCATAATATTCCCAAATACAATACACAAAGTGTGTACCCAAATGGAGGAAAAAGCAGAGGACTATGTGCTCTCTGCATACACATGGTGATTTGCAAGGCTGAAGGGGTGGGGATGATGGGAATATCCTGGGTGACCACTGAGTTCTTCAGACTAGCTTCTACAAATTCTACTTTCCAGCTCAGAACTTCTATCCAAGATTTGGCACAACAATTTTGGTTCCCTAATTTACCTGTTTTCTCTACGAATGAAACATTCACAGCTACCATCCAGTATTCTTTTTAAGAAAAGCATAAATAGGTGTTACAATTTTCAGAAGCTACCCTACTGAATATTTGAGAATCTGAAGACAATCTGCAGCTTTATTCTACTATCCACTGAATCCTCTGCCCAGAGGCAGGTGATGATTGCAGAGTACCAGATCCAATTTCTCTACACTTGACTCAAATGCTACCATTCAGCTATAAAAATTCAAGGGGTAAATAGGAGATATTAAAAATAATATTTTAAAAGTTTATTTCTAATACCTTTCCCCTTATTGTAATATTTCCTAATAGTGTCTTTCCTTATAGCTCCTGATGTCTATAAATATAGAGTTTATATTTTAATTTTAACATGATTAATTTGTTTCATATTGAAACAGAGATAATATATCTGTTTTATGATTTCTTTCATGTTTCCTTCTTTTCTTCCTTTTTAAGATTTTCCTTATTTTTGCTTTTCCTCTCTCCTTTTCATTTCTTTCTTTCCGTCAGAGCTACTGACAAGATCAAGTAATTTTCCTGATACAGTATATTCCTGCCAAACACACATAACACTGAGAAACACCCATCAATCACTAAGTTTACAGTTGGGCTACTTCCATTCTCTCTATTTGGAAATTTACTGAAAAGGAATATATATACTAGTTCTGTGACTGTTCATATTATTTAAAAAAGGATGTTGTTGTCACATCAAAAACAACAAAGGATGTCTCTACATCCTACAGCAAAGGATGTAGAGACATAAAAGTCTACTGTCTCCTCTCCAGATTTGGGGTCGGGTTATGTATTTTAGCATAGTAATGCTTTAGCATAGTAATATTGCAGCAAAGTAGTGCTCAAAATTCTTCAAGCCAGGCTTCAACAGTATGTAAACCGCAAACTTCCAGATGTTTAAGCTGGATTTAGAAAAGGCAGAGGAACCAGAGATCAAATTGTCAACATTTGTTGGATCACCAAAAAAGCAAGAGAGTTCCAGAAAAACATCTACTTCTGCTTTACTGACTATGCCAAAAGCTTTGATTGTGTGGATCAAAACTGGAAAATTCTTCAAGAGATGGGAATACCAGACCACCTGACCTGCCTCCTGAGAAATCTGTATGCAGGTCAGGAAGCAACACTTAGAACTAGACATGGAATACACAGGTTCCAAGTCGGGAAAGGAGTACATCAAGGCTGTATGTTGTCCCCCTGCTTATTTAACTTATATGCAGAGTATATCATCCAACACCACAGGCTGGATAAAGCACAAGCTAGAATCAAGGCTGCTGGGAGAAATACAAATAACCTCAGATACAGATACCTCAGATGACACAACCCTTATGGCAGAAAGTGAAGAAAGCTAAAGAGCCTCTTGATGAAAGTGAAGGAGAGTGAAAAAATTGGCTTAAAACTCAACATTCAGAAAACTAAGATCATAGCATCTGGTCTCATCACTTCATAGTTAAATAGATGGGGAAACAATGGAAACACTGAGAGACTTTTATTTTTGGAGGGCTCCAAAATCACTGCAGATGGTGACTGCAGCCATGAAAGTAAAAGACGCTTGTTCCTTGGAAGAAAAGCTATGACCAACCTAGACAATAAAAAGCAGAGACATTACTTTACCAATAATCGTCCATCTAGTCAAAGCTATGGTTTTACCAGTAGTCATGTATAGATGTGAGAACTGGACTATAAGGAAAGCTCAGTGCCGAAGAATTGATGCTTGTGAACTGTGATGTTGGAGAAGACTCTTCAGAGTCCCTTGGACTACAAGGAGATCCAACCAGTACATCCTAAAGGAAATCAGTCCTGAATATTCATTGGAAGGACTTATGCTGAAGCTGAAACTCCAATACTTTGGCCACCTGATGCGAAGAACTGACTCATTGGAAAAGACCCTGATGCTGGGAAAGATTGAAGGTGGGAGGAGAAGGGGAGACAGAGGATGAGATGGTTGGATGGCATCACCCACTTGATGGACATGAGTTTGAGTAGGATCCGGCAGTTGGTGATGGACAGGGAAGCCTGGCATGCTGCAGTCCATGGGGTCGCAAAGGGTCAGACATGACTGAGTGACTGAACTAAAATATTGATTATCACTCCTTCACTTTTCTGCCACCATAGCGATCCAAGGTAAAAATAATGTTAAATCATAAATTAAGAGAAAGCCATCCGAGTTCTGATTTTCCTCATGGTGACTAATTTGATGTGCTTTGAGTTTGGATATAGATAGTCTTTCAAAAATTATCTAGTTTTGTGTAATGGTGTCCTAAGCATGTGTTGAGTCTATTCATTGGGTTACCTAGCTTGGTTACCATTCTTTCAGCATTACTGGTTGCTAGAGGAAAGAGTTGGTTTAGACCTATGATTTTTTGCCTCCTCCAGATAAACCAATTCTTCATTGCCCAAAATTATCTTTTGTAGGTTTATGACATATTTATAGATCAATCAGCACATATTTGTTAAGTGTCTAATGAAGGAAACACATTGTAATAGGTACTACATGCAGGAATATACATGTAGTACCTATATATACACACATATATATATATATATATATTATATAAATTATACATATATGTGTGTAAGGAAAACTAAGGAAAAGTGGGCATATATCTATTAAATTGCTGAAATGAGTAAGAAGAATGGGGAAATTAAACACAGTGTTACCAGTACAGGGATGAATAAGCTAAGTGAAAATGAACAATAAAAGCTTCAGGAATTAAAAAGGGAATGAAATTCACTGTAGATTCTGTTTCTCATGGAGAAATACAGGCTTGATTCATCTTGAAAGATAATTAAAGTATTTTTTGGATTAAAAAATGGGCCAAATTCATGGTATTTAAGAAATATGGGCAAAGAAAATACATAATTACATTTGAAGGCTGGTAAATGATTAGTTGAAATGAAGGCTTTTAATAGATGGATAGCAAGAGACAAGCTTATTAAATAGGTTAGTTAGCAGGGCCTCAACTACACTGCCAAGGAAACCTATTATAAATGATGAACCACTGAAGTCTTTCAGCAAAAGAATGACAAGATTGAAGCAGGGTTTCCAGACTGGCTTGGTGACGATGTGCAGTGCACATTGGGAGTTGGGAGACTGGGCTAAATCATCCTCATTGGTTGTCATGCTCTATACTAGAAAGCTTTGGAACAAAAAAGTCAAAAGTTCCCTTTAGGTATCACCTGATAGTGTGAGAGCTCCCTATCTCACCAGCAGGACGTACTCAACAACACAAACTCCTCTTGACAGCAGAAGTCCGATCAGGAAGGTTTGCCCAAGCTATTCCACATGTTCACAACTTACCCATCTCTGAATGAGCCAGCTACACCCAGAAAACTAGACAAGAATAGAGCTGGGCAATTTCAATGTATTTTCCTTATGAATTTAACCACTGAGTTACATGAAGATGTTATATGAAGATTTATAAGGATTTATGAAGATATCATACTACGATTGGTTCCTTCCTGTAGTCAATAGGAGCCAGGTTACTTTATGTGTTTCTCAAACTCATTCCCCTTGACTTGTAAATAACAATCAATTCTATATATCTGTAATGATTGCAGCCATGAAATTAAAAGATGCTTATTCCTTGGAAGGAAAGTTATGACCAACCTAGATAGCATATTAAAAAGCAGAGACATTACTTTGCCAACAAAGGTCCATCTAGTCAAGGCTATGGTTTTTCCAGTGGTCATGTATAGATGTGAGAGTTGGACTGTGAAGAAAGCTAAGCACTGAAGAATTAATGCTTTTGAACTGTGGTGTTGGAGAAGACTCTTGAGAGTCCCTTGGGCTGCAAGGAGATCCAACCAGTCCATTCTAAAGGAGATCGGTCCTGGGTATTCTTTGGAAGGACCGATGCTAAAGCTGAAACTCCAATATTTTGGCCACCTCATGCAAAGAGTTGACTCATTGGAAAAGACTCTGATGCTGGGAGGGATTGGGGGCAGGAGGAGAAGGGGACGACAGAGGATGAGGATGGCTGGATCCATCACCGACTCGATGGACATGAGTTTGGGTGAACTCCGGGAGTTGGTGATTGACATGGAGGCCTGGCATGCTGCAATTCATGGGGTTGCAAAGAGTTGGACATGACTGAGCAACTGAACTGAACTGAATGAATGAAAACCAATTAAGGCTGCCATTCTTCTTTCAATTAGGTTCTCTATTACTATAAATATGATCCTAGCCTTCTAAGCGGAGAAGGCAATGGCACCCCACTCCAGTACTCTTGCCTGGAGAATCCCATGGACTGAGGAGGCTGGTAGGCTGCAGACCATGGGGTCGCTAAGAGTCAGAAACGACTGAGTGACTTCACTTTCACTTTTCACTTTCATGCATTGGAGAAGGAAACGGCAACCCACTTCAGTGTTCTTGCCTGGAGAATCCCAGGGACGGGGGAGCCTGGTAGGCGGCCGTCTATGGGGTCGCACAGAGTCAGACACGACTGAAGTGACTTAGCAGCAGCAGCAGCCTTCTAAGATTTCATGGACTCACCATTTGGAGATTTGTAAAGTTTGGAGAGATATCAATTTTTAATAGGGACTTTAACAACTGGAATCTAGTAATATATTTTCTAAAGCATTTTATATTACTAAAAATAATTTAAATCTAGCCTCATTTACATTGGGTTTTGGTTTTTGCTGGTGGGGTTTTGTTTTGGTTGAAAATTAGAGATCACTGCTGAAGGATGAATTCAGCAGTCTGTAATATTTTATGATCCTTACTTTGAGGTACAAGTCTAATGTGAAGAATTAAATTTTGAAATAGTTAAAGTTTTAACATTATGAATGTAATAATGGTCTCAACATATGTTTAATTCCAAGGTTTTAATGATAAACTCCCCTGAAAGACTGATTCATTGCTTGATATGGATTAGCCTCTATCTCAAGGATTTTACTATAGCTTCCCCAACATTTACTTGGTCATATGTAAAAGAAGTTTCAGATGCATTTCTTAGGAAATTTTTCATCTTGCTATTATATGTTCTTTGTACTAATATTAATTATACAAGTGATCCTATTAAATTTGACTAATGATTGTGTTCTAATTTCTTACATACTGCTGAAGGCACATCTGTAATACATTATTCAAAATACACTGCCCACTCTTAACAGTGAACTCATCTTAAATGTGACATGCAATATTCCTATTCATGTTACTTGAATCATTTTAATGACATAGTATCATCACTACTGAATCTGAACCACTTGCTGGTATTTGATTCTAAGGCATGAAAAACAAAACCAAACATGAGCACAACTAACCAACGAATCATTCAATCATCACTGTGATTCCAGCATTTGATACCTAACAATAAAATGTAATTGTTGTTCCTCAGCCCAGTATTTCTGATAATAAATGTGAATTCCCTACTTCTTTCTTCTCTTTCTTTCAGTGTTAAACATTGTATAGTAGTGTAATTATTAAAAAAAAAAAAAAGAAAATGCAAAAACATTGTAATGATCTGTTGAAATTTTCTGACAGGAGAGAGATTTTAGATGACAAAATGAACAAAAGCATTATTTTGATCATTATGTCTACTAATAATTCACAAAAGATTGAGTACTATATTAACTGGTAACTATTTTCTAAATTTGTATCTATTTTATTTTTTTAAATATAGCATGTACTGTATGATTTTTATCAAGTATCAGATTTTAAATGCTCCTATGTGCAGTTCAGTTCAGTTCAGTCACCCAGTCGTGTCCACCTCTTTGCGACTGCATGAACTGCAGCACGCCAGGCCTCCCTGTCCATCACCAACTCCCAGAGTCCACCCAAACCCATGTCCATTGAGTTGGTGATGCCATCCAACCATCTCATCCTCTATTGTCCCCTTCTCCTCCTGCCCTCAATCTTTCCTGGCATCAGGGTCTTTTCAGATGAGCCAGGTATTTGCATCAGGTGGCCGAAGTATTGGAACTTCAACATCAGTCCTTCCAATGAACAACCAGGACTGATCTCCTTTAGGATGGACTGGTTGGATCTCCTTGCAGTCCAAGGGACTCTCAAGAGTCTTCTCCAACAGCACAGTTCAAAATCATCAATTCTGCGCTCAGATTTCTTCATAGTCCAACTCTCACATCCATACATGACCACTGGAAAAACCATAGCCTTGACAGTAGATATTTAATTTTTTTTAGTCCTTGCAACAACTCTCTGGGACAAGCAATATAATTACCCCCATATTATTATGAGAAATCTAAGCACTGTGAGATTAGGTAACATGTCCAAGGGTAGTGATCACTAAATAGCTGAGCTAGGATTCAAACAGTCAGAGTAGACTTTGGACTTTAACCTGTGGACTATGTTGACTCTTTACACATTCAAATGGCAACAATTTCTTAATCATAAACAAACGTATAAGTGAATAAAATCAATAAATAGATATCACCGTGCCATTAGCTCCAGTTTCTCTATTTTCTTTCAATGGGCAGGCTTGCTAACTATCTCTTCTTTGAAAACCACATCAAGCAAAATAAAAAAAAAAAGTGTACTTTAGTTTTTTTCTCACCATCAGACTTGAGTTTTCCTTTAGGATTATTTTGTTTAGTTTTATCTAATGTTTCTTGTTTTTATGTTTATTTGTTTTTTAAATTACTAATTGTGGTAAAATGCACAAAACATAAATCTACCATCTTAACCGTTTTAACATGTACAGTTCAGTGGTGGTAAGCACACGCATACTGCTGTACAATCAATCTCCAGAATGCTTTCATCTTGCAAAACCAAGACTCTCCATTTCTCCCTTCTCCAGCCCCTGGAACTACCATTCTACTTTCTGTCTCTATGAATTTCACTACCCAGTAAACTTCCTATGAGTGAGATCATACAGTATTTGTCTTTTTGTGACTGGCTTACTTCACTTAGCACAACAGTCTCAATGTACAACAATCCATGTTGTAGCATAATATCAGAATTTCCTCCCTTTTTAAGACTGAAAAATATTAAGTTGCATGAATATATATTGTATTTTTTAGTCCATTCATTTCTTGATGGACACGAGTGGCTTCCTATCATTCGTTTTTTAAAGAACTTTTACATTCCATGCGCTTTAGCACCTGAAAAATCTCTTGAAACACAAAATTTTACCTTTAATTGTATGTCCCCAATTTGGAGTCACAATACACTACATAGTCTGGGGTAAATAAGAATTGAGATTTGTCTAATTTATGGACCTTTAGTAATGGTTTTAAAAGTCAAACATATGCTTTGAGATTTGAAAAAAGAAAAAAATGAACATATGCTACCTTTAGGATAGATCATCAGTAATGGTTTGATTATATATTTTTCTGTAAATTTAAGCAATATCAAAGAAATCCACATAAACTGTAACTGATTTCAAGGGATGAAACTAAACAGGTGGTAGGAGGGGCTTAAGTTCTAGTTCTATAAATTCTCAAGCTAACTGATCTAGAATAAACACCTAAACATCTACTTTCTAATTTGTAAAAATGAAGTTTGGACCAGAAGCTCTCTTTGGCTGTCTTACTTCATGAATTGCCTTTGATCAGTCCCTTGCTCAAAGGGCCCATAAATTGAGATTTACAGTGTCTCTCAAAAGTGTGAAACTTACCCAATATCTATTCTCTGGGAGAACAAATTTTGATTGAGCAAAAAAAATTCTAAATCAAGGAGAACCTCTGCAATATAAATTTTCATTCAGAAAATGAATATATGCAGACAGGAAATATGAGGCAATGATTACAAAATGAAAATCATATGGATACTCCTCAATGGAAAAGGTATGTCCTCCAACTTGAAAGAGAGGTAGATTTTCAAGTCCAGCTCCTCAGCTCACCTCTGCTTCTAGTCAGCACTCCTCTCCCATGGGCCTCCCTTCTTCAGAGGCCACATACATACATTTTGAACATGGGCACTGGGTCATAATTTTCTCTGTAATTCTAGACTTTGTTTTCAAAGTGGAAATTTTCAAGGGAGCAACTTGAGTGCAGTATGCTTTTGGAAGTTCTAAAGGTTAAGTACAGTATCAAGGAATTTTAAAGCCAAGGGACTTCTGAGCTGTCCCAAAGTATCTATTCATCATGAGCCTATCGTTTGATCCCAGGGCTCCAACTATCTATATTGCATATTAAAAGTAATTTCTTTTTCTAGCTTTTTCCCCCTAGGATCTAGTCAAAAATCTGTACAGTATTTCCAAAAAACACATTCTAGTTCCTTCTGACATACAGTTTCAGATTTTCATTTGTGTTACACCTTGCAATACAGAGAGAATATTTTCAAAATTGAAAACTTGAAAAATTTGAAGCAGGGACTAAAATCCCTGCTTCTTTAGTCCTATTTACTTTAAGTCCTGTTTACACCTGTTTACATTCATAACAATGCCAGTTTTCATGTGTCGTGTGTACATCAGCAGTCTTTCTACTCTGCTTGGTTAACCCAGTTAGATTAAATCTGTAAGAAAGTCAGACTTACAGCAAACACAGAAATGTAGCTGACCCCACGTTTCACATGAATAGCAGGGTTTCTATGCTTATAAATTTCTAGCAAATACCTTGTGAGAATCTAATGATTTGGTTTGTGTTTTTGAATCCATTTGTATCACTAAATGTTTAAATTTACATGTTATCGCGTGATATTTTAGTACTGTAGAATGAAAATTTCATTTCTCAAATAGCAGATTGAACCTCAACAAGTTTGACTTTTCTTTGTGCTGCTTCTTCTCTCTGAAATGACTCCCATTTTCCTCCCTTGATCTCTGCAGTGATCCTTCAAAATCACACTTAGAAAAGTAGAACAATTTAAAATATATTTTAGGTACATACCGCTAATAAAACCAGCATTACTTTTATTGGAAGTCAGCATTCCCTCAAACCACTTGTATGATGATACAGCATCTGCAATACAATAGAGTAAAATACTGTTAAAAAAAACAAACAAACATGATCAGTGACCAATATGGCAGACAGAATCTCCGTGTCCTTCCTGTCCAAACCAAAATCTCCTTAGAGAGGTCCCTGCCAACCTAGTGTTGTCTTATCACCAAATATGTGCACAGGCTCTATGGATACCAACCTGATTATGAAATGTCTGAAAGGAAAATCTCCCAAGTTTAATAAACATGCGTTTGTCTTTGGGGTATAATAGCAAGAAAACCTGCGATAACCGGATTCTATTTTCCAGTGTCCTAAGAATCAAAGATTTTTTTGAAGTCAGCCTAGCATCCTGTGGTGCATTTAAAACAGAGTCCTGTAAAAAAAACAAAAAACTAAAAATAAATAAATTAATTAATTAATTAATAAAAAATTAAAATATTAAAAAATATTAAAAAAAAAAACAGAGTCCTAATAAATTGGCCCTGGGATAATTCAGTACTTAACTGAACTCCAGGAAGTTTCAGTCTATTATAGATCTACATCAGCAAGAGAGACCAGGTAAGGCTTTTATAAAACTGGCATTCAAATAGCTGCAATGCTTTAACACACTATCACTATTTTAAAGCCGTTGTGAATGAAAGCGAGATTATTTCTGTGATTGGTCAAGAGGCTAATGCAGTGTGTTGGTTTTAAGGTCTGCCTACAAAGGGTGTATTACTTCACATATTTCCTGGAGAGCGATTTTGCCAATGGATCATCAGAAATCACTCTGCAATTTTCTGGAAGAGTTTGAGTAGGATAGGTGTTAGCTCTTCTCTAAATTTTTGGTAGAGGGGGGGATGATTTGGGAGAATGGCATTGAAACATGCATAATATCATATAAGAAATGAATCGCTAGTCCAGGTTTGATGCAGGATACAGGATGCTTGGGGCTGGTGCACTGGGATG
The DNA here is from genome assembly GCF_002263795.3 of Bos taurus. Taxonomy (NCBI): domain Eukaryota; kingdom Metazoa; phylum Chordata; class Mammalia; order Artiodactyla; family Bovidae; genus Bos; species Bos taurus. Next base: position 18,353,473 of record NC_037354.1, read on the forward strand.
ACCCAGAGGGATGGTACAGGGAGGGAGGTGGGAGAGGGGTTCAGGATTGGGAACACGTGTACACCCGTGGCGGATTCATGTTGATGTATGGCAAAACCAATACAATATTGTAAAGTAATTAGCCTCTAATTAAAATACGTATTTTAAAAAATGAAAAAAAAGAAATTACTTTAAATGTACTTTAAAACATTTTTTTGATGTGGACCATTTTTAAAGCCTTTATGAATTTGTTACAATGTTGTTCCTGTTTTATATTTGGTTTTTTGGGCTGGGAGGCATGTGGGATTTTACTTTGCCTCTTAGGGATCAAATCTGTACCCCTGCATGGGAGGGTGTATCTTAACCACTGGACCTCCAAGGAAGTCCCTAAATGTACTTTGAGTGACAGTGCCTTGTGTTAGCTATTGTCATCAGCAAAATGTCCTGAATTCTGAGTTTGTACATGATACTGTATAGGGCTTGCCATTAGCTGTTTCTACCTACAACCGTTTCTAAAACAGAACCTCACTGACTGAAGACCCCCCAGGAAGGAACAAACACTTTAGTTGCTGTTTTCTTGACAGGTAGATACAATATTCCTGCATTAGATCTCCAAACCTCCTTGTTTTGCTATATGACAAGGACAAGTATGTTTCCTCCCCCTTCTGAGTATCTAATGTCATCTGTACATGAATAAAAATGAAGTAAAGTTCATTAGCAAGTATTACTCAAAATAATTCCTTTTATGCAAGACATTTTCTACAAGATTACGATCATTGTAAAGAACACAGATTTAACCTTAATACATTCAATTGTAGAATGAGCTAAATTAAGAATTGGTACAGTTTTAATTGCTTAGAAAAAATACATAAGAAACCAAGAGAGAGAATGCTATGTCAGGTGAAATGAGGAGTACAATCCAAAGCATCCAATCTACCACTATCACAAAGGTGCCTCTAGACATTATTAACAAGCCTATTCCCACTGGTTTTATAAATAACTTAATTCTTATTCAACCTCTTTTAATGTTGATGGGAAAAGGATGACTAAGAGAGAGAGGAAAAAGTATTGATAATTTCAAAACTTTTCATAGAATATACACCTGAAATTTATACAGTCAGAATCACTCCAACTTTTATAGACCTAATGTTGACTAGTGATGAACTAAACACTATTTACAGCTATTTCTAAAGGTGTTGCTATAACCTGAGAAATCTTTAGACTCCCCCACTATCCTCAGCTAAAAGGCCAACAAATAAATTACTACCTCAATATATCCACTGAAATGGCTGTAAGAATTAATAGTGGTACCCAAGAGTCTATTTACCTTCAGGACACCTTCATACATACGGACACTGATTCAATGTGAAAAGAGCTAGGCTTACAGTATTCCCTTACCAGAGGTAGGCACATATTTTTGTAATATTTCTATGTTGTAGATGAGGAACTAAGACACAAAAAGGAATTTTATTCTCAGATACACAGCAACTTTAATGGTACAGCCAATGTTAATATGAGGCTTGTTATTAATCTGATTCTAAAAGTAACATTTAATTCTCTCTTAGACTGCCAAACTCCCTCCCCCAAATAATGCAGGAGGTTGCCAATAAGAGAAGAGTTTATGAGGTGTCTCAATTCAGGAGACAAAGATTCAGGTTACCTCAAAAGAGTATTCCAGGGATGAGAAAGAGTCAGGGGCTTGCTTATACAGACAAAAAAACCATGAGGTTGTCAACAGATACCTAATGAGAATTATGATCGACTCTGATGTGAGTCAGGAAATATCTGTCCTTAAGGGGCCACAAGTTTAAGATAGGGGTCTGATGAGTAGTGAGACTGCCACAAGAACCTGCCAGATATTCTTGATGCCTTCATCAGCTCAAGAGTCAGGTTCTCTTTCGGCTAACAAGTACCCGAGTAACACAGCCTTAATGTCTTCTTGGCTCTATTTAGAGAGCTCTCTTAGCAATCCCAACTCCATTTTGGGTTTCATTTCACAAGGGGAAGTGTACATTGGTGTTCCCTGACCACTGTTTCCATTGCTAGTAGAAAATGCATTTTGCATTTTATGACAAATATTATGCATATTATGACAGATATCTTTATTTTTTTCTGCAATTGACTTTTTAAACAAAATACTTGTTGGTAGGTTATTAAATTTAGCTTTTTTTTTTTTTTTTTTTACAGTGAACTTAAATACTGCTGAAGAAAAAAAAATCAGACTCTAAGTGAACTGAGGGAGTCAAAAGAAGGCACCACCTTCAGCGCTGGAGTATTTCCTTTAATGTGATAGTCAAGAGCATAAAGGCAAACATGCCCAACAAAACATAAGAAGGGTAGTGTGTGCCTTTTCCTAATCACATCTATAAAGAGTCTCAGACATTATTTTTGCCTTGTGTCTCACTACTTCTAGGATAATCTCCCTCGGAAATCTTGAGCAACAGTGATGCTGGAAAAGATTCCAAAATGTAGTTTAAGCTTTAGAAAAGCAAGCTATGCTATTTCATTAACATTTTTTCTCCAGAGGAGATATCCAAAATATAGTTGGAAGGATTTTTAAAAAATGCTGAAGTTGCAATTCAAAAATGTGGGTTTTTTGAAACCACCGCATAAATACAGATAGACTTTATATTCATCCTTTACTGTTTACTAACTGCATAGAAAGGGGTGTTTAAAAGCCCAACAGCTCTCATACTGTGGTTTTGGATACTCCAAGAGTAAACAGAAATAATTAAGGTAATTGTTGTTCAGATCCTCTGGCAGCAAAGCACATGTTTATTTTAAGTAATAGATGTTAAAAAAAAAAAGTTTGAAGATGCATGACTCCACCTGAACCACAGTTTCATAAGGAAAGAAAAAACAGTATCTGCAGCAAGATTTTTATAAGCCTGCAGCAGCCTTTCTTGCCCATGTAAATAGTTTCACCGCAAAGAGCTGAGTCATTGGTTTTTCCAGCAATTGGTTCTCACTAACTGAAAGAAAACAACTCCTTTTTTCCCCAGAAGCCAATGCACTGAGGCTGTTAATTAGAGTGTCAATGGGTGGCATCTGAGACTCAACCAGGCCAAACATTTTACACTGTGGGTAGGGTATCAAATTATCTCAGAGAGAAGTCTGTGATAAGTCCAAGCCTGCCAACAACACCCTCAGACCATTTTGGACTGAAGAATGAGGGATTTGAAGGACTATGAAACCACTCTGTAAAATGCTCACAACAGATCAGCAGAAAGCTATGCAGCACAGGTGTGCCTGTAATTGGAAAATGGTCTGTGTTCAATGGCCCCTCAAATTCACTTTCTTCTCAGACACTCCTGTGGGTTTTATAAAGCAGTTCAGGAAACCTAAGTGCTGACTGATCTTTTCTGAATATTTAGGCTTACATATTTCGTGTAAAGTTTAGAGATGGGTTTTATTGCCCTGCCCCAGCCTTTACATAAACAGCTGGCATTTCTGTCAGGAAAAACAGGCATCCACAGCTCCCACTATAAGTCTGATTGAAATCAAAGATTCTGGATACACATGAGGAATTATGGAATATATTATATGAAGAATTTATTACAAATGTTATGAACTCTTTTATTTCCAAAGCTATTTTACAACTTTGAGCTAATTGTATTTGCAGAGTAATCCACAGATCAACCCAAAGAATTTGTATTACATGCGTTATCTGCATACTTATTGCATCGACTAGAAAGTCTCAGATTGTTGAACACTGCACCTAATTTCTGTTGATATGCTGATAGAAATTGTAAAGAATCAGTAAAAGAAAACTATCTTTTCCACATATAGTGGACAGAGTACTTGCCATTTTGCAAGTTCTCTCCTTAGCAAGGTAATACTTTTGTTGGGTGAGCCAGGCTCCCTGAATACTCTAAGAAGCATCTGCTTGTCACATTGCCTTTAGAGAAGTCTGCAATTCAGCTGCCAAGGGCAGTAGTATTTGTATATGAAAGAAAACTTGCTCCATCAACAAAAGCTGTTCTCTTACACAGCTAATCTGGACCCACTTGGCTCCTTGAAGACTGAATACTTGGCTGTGCAGAAGAGCTACTCATACAGAGAAATAGTTTTCTCTGAAAAAATACCTCAGCATTAAAGAAGACAGCCTTATGGAGAAACTTCTCACCATATTAATTATTTGCTTCAGTGCACAGGTACATATGGAAGATCCCCTGGAGAAGGAATTGGCAATCCACTCCAGCACTCTTGCCTGGAAAATCCCATGGACGGAGGAGCCTGATAGGCTACTGTCCATGGGTTCGCAAAGAGTCAGACACGACTGAGCGACTTCACTTTAATGATCAAATTACATTACATCAAAAACATCAATAACCTCAGATACACAAATGACACCATCCTTATAACAGAAAGCAAAGAAGAACTAAAGAACCTCTTGATGAAAGTGAAAGAGGAGAGTGAAAAAGCTGGCTTGAAACTCAACATTCAAAAAACGAAGATTATGGCATCTGGCCCCATCATTTCATGATAAATAGATGGGGAAACAATGGTAACAGTGAGAAACTTTGCTTTTTGGGCTCCAAAATCACTGCAGGTGGTGACTGCAGCCATGAAATTAAAAGACGCTTGCTACTTGGTAGAAAAGCTATGACCAACTAGACAGCATATTAAAAAGCAGAGACACTACCTTTCCGACAAACGTCTGTCTAGTCAAAGCTATTTTTTTTCCAGTGGTCATGTATGGATGTGAAAGTGGGACTATAAAGAAAGCTGAGCGTTGAAGAAATTGATGCTTTTGAACTGTGGTGTTGGAGAAGACTATTCAGAGTCTCCTGGACTGCAAGGAGATCCAACCAATCCATCGTAAAGGATATCAGTCCTGAATATTCATTGGAAGGACTGATGCTGAAGCTGAAACTCCAATACTTTGGCCACCTGATGCAAAGAACTGACACAATGGAAAAGATCCTGATGCTGGAAAAGACTGAAGGCGGGAGGAGAAGGGGAAGACAGAGGATGAGATGGTTGGATGGCATCACCCACTTGATGGACATGAGTTTGAGTAGGATCTGGGAGTTGCAGATGGACAGGTAAGCCTGGTGTGCTGCAGTCCATGGGGATGCAAAGAGTCAGACACAACTGAGCGACTGAACTGAACTGAATGATCAAATATCCCAAATATTTCAATGTGGGATTGAGGGAATCCACTCCAAACCTTCCTAAATCTTCCCAGAGATTAAAGAACAAAATCTGAGACCACACTTGTGATTTGTCATACTGATAATCAAGAACAAGAAATGGAAAAACTGGGAGTTTTGTTTAACTAAAAAGAAAACTAAAACTAAAATGAAAACAAAACCTTAAAAAATCTTTAGTTATATAACTAAAATGGATCTTTCAGAGAAGATGGAAAATTGGATCATCTCCACTCAATAGAACCAAAGTTACACAAGGCTATTTATAAATACTTTGACTTCTCTTTATAAGTTATAAAATATGATAAAGGATGATAATAATATACTTCATTTTGATAACAAGACTCCTCACTGGGAAGGTTGTCAAGTTGTATTTATGGAATATTAGGGTATTATCAGAACACTCTTTGTACTTCATGTTTTACTAGTTAATTTGGTGAAAATTATATTTACACGGATAAAATATTATTTGAAACTGACAACAGCCACAAAAAGGTTTATCTACTTTTGTCATTCTTATCATTTATACATTACTTCATGTACTGGTCAATTTTTATTTTATGTATATATATATATATATGTAAAATAAAACATACATCATGGTACTTTCCCATATAAAAATTACCTTTCATGATAATTACCTGCTGAAGTTATGAATCTGTATGAATGTTTTTATAATGCACATGGCTTGTTATATACACCATCTGTCTAATAACACAATGGTACAGATTTGTTGAAAGTATATTTATAAATATGTTATACAACACTGAAGATGACATTCATTAGTATACATTCTATTAGTTTCATTTTATATTGTAGATTGCTACCATTTTCTTGAAAGTAGCAAATGTAATTTCTAATTTTTAATTAATAAATTACAGAATGTGGTAAGTGAGCAAAAAAATAGGTTAAAGATAAACATTTCACTCTGCATAAGATAATGTATGGTATCACTAATACTGGAAGAGTGAATGTTAAAAGACATCAACTTTTAAAAGATAATAAGATTGAAAAACATTGCTCAAATAAAGATCTTAGAGTAGTAATTCTTATAAATCAAAATTACAATCACTGATTTTTTTAAAGGGAGATTAAAGGAAAGGATTGAAAGACTATTTTCACGTTATACTTTCAACGGTAGGCATGCTTCATTTGACACAATAAATGAATTTCTAAATAGCTATTTCTTTTTTCTTAGTAAATTATTCACAACTTAAATATTTGAGGGGAGATTGATAATTAAAGGAATTCAAAAATGAATCATTTTAGTTCATATAAAACTTAACTAAAGTATTCTTGTTAAATGTGGGTTTTGTTTATTAAGTTAATTTTAAAGTTGATTTGCTGCTGCTGCTGCTGCTGCTAAGGCGCTTCAGTCGTGTCCGACTCTGTGCGACCCCCTAGACGGCAGCCCATCAGGCTCCCCCGTCCCTGGGATTCTCCAGGCAAGTACACTGGAGTGGGTTGCCATTTCCTTCTCCAATGCATGAAAGTGAAAAGTGAAAGTGAAGTCGTTCAGTCGTGTCCGACTCTTAGCAACACCATGGACTACAGCCGACCAGGCTCCTCTGCCCATGGGATTTTCCAGGCAAGAGTACTCTAGTGGGTTAAAGTTGATTTGAGTTGGGTGCAAATATTACTTTATATATAATGTCGATCATTTGTGATACTGAAAAAGCATAGTAAAATGATACACAGAGTACTCATCACTTAGATTCCATGATTATCACAATCATTCAAATTCTGTATTACCCAAAAGAGTAAAATGAATTATTATTCATTAATAGCTTGTGTAGGGTTAGTGCTTAACATATTAATAATTTTCCAAGCAGTTTCACCTAATTTTAGCTACTAGGCACTATAAACAAGATTTAGAGAAATAAATAGAAAGTACAAGCTTTGCCTTCTTAAATTTATAATTTAAAAACTTGGAAGCAAGTGAATATTGAAGATACAATAGGGGCCTGGAATAAGACTTTAAAATTTCTTGTTTTTTAAAATTTCAAAACTGTTTATCCTATCATACTTATGTCACATCTGCAATAGAGAGGAAAATTCAGTATGTCCTATATATGTGTTAAAAATGGATTCTGTGTGTTTGTGTGTGTGTGATGAGAAATAGTGATAAAACTATATATATAATATTTTGTTACTTTCCTACTTTCTTTCCTTACTATGGATCTTTTCCATTATTACTATAAGATATTATTGAAATACTATTATAACATGCATACTTATTCTTTAGAATAATGCTCAACACACACAGACATACACTCAAAGATTTATAACTAAAAGGTAGCAGAAGAGGTAAAACTGAGCACTAAAAAATAATTCATTCATCCAAATAAAGGCAGAAAAGTTCAGTTCAGTTCAGTTATATAAGTTGTATAAGCAGGGTGACAATATACAGCCTTGATGTACTCCTTTCCTGATTTGGAACCAGTCTATTGTTCCATGTCCAGTTCTAACTGTTGCTTCTTGACCTACATACAGATTTCTCAGGAGGCAGGTCAGGTGGTCTGATATTCCTATCTCTTTAAACAAAAAATAGAAGTGAGACAAATAGAAAACAAATACTAAGATGGCAGACTTAAGCCAGTACATTATCAATGACCAACATTAACTAAAATATACTAAGTACACCATATAAAAGTAGAACTAGCCATACTAAACACAATTAATTATTTTTAAAAGCTCAAACTTGTAATATGCTGTGTAAACAAATATATTTTAAATATAAAGAAAAGGACAGGTGGAACATACATACATGGGAAGGAAAACACAGACCAAGATATCATTAGGCATAAGAAAACTGGTATGACTCTACACTATTGAAAAAGATTAGACTTCAAGACATTCAGTATATCCAAAAACAAAGATAAAAATTTCATAATCATAAAAGTCAATGAAACAGGAAGCTATAAATAATTTAAATTCAATCAATAACAATGTTTCAAAAAAATATGAGGCAAAACTGACAGAACTAAGGAAAGGAATAGACCAATCAACAAACAGAGATTTTAATATCTATAATTTTTAAATTTTAATACCCATCATTTTATAATTTTAATACTTATCATTTAGTCATTGATTAACATAGAACCACAGAGAAACAGAAATGATGATGATATAGACGATGCGAAAAGCACTATCAGCCAAATTGCCTACTTGACATTTAAAGAACATTAACCACAACATCAGGTTATACATTTTTTAAAGGAACATGCAAGTTGATAACTCCAGCCTTTGTTGTTGTTTAGTTGTTAAGTCATGACTCTTTGTGACCCCATGGAATAGAGCCCACCAGGCTCCTCTCTCCATGGTATTTCCCAGGCAAGAATACTGGAGTGGGTTGCCATTTCCTTCTCCAGGAATTTAAGCCTTAATAAACATTAAAGGATCAAAATTATTAAGGAGTATATGTTCTTACTCTCTTAATATAGCAGTATTAAAATAGACATCACAAATAATAAAATAGCTAAAAAATACCATAATACTTGAAAATTAAACAGCAACTTTAAATTTCCCAGATCAAAGAAAAACACACAAGGGAAATTAAAAGATATTTTCTATGTAATTCTTTTGAAATGTATAGTAGAAGTCAATTATTTAAGTTTATATCTTAAAAGGTTACAAAAGAAGAACAAATTAAACATGAAGGCAAGAAAAAAGATTCAATAAAATGAAAATGGAAATAGGTAAAATAGAAAAACTGACAATGGAGAAAGTCATTAAAATAAAAACCTAATGCTTTCAAAGGATTAATAAAATTAATACTTAGCAAGAGTGATCAACCAAAAAGAAATGAAATAATCTACTAATATGAGGAATGAAAGAAGGGTGTCACTTTCTATCATCCAAACACTAGAAACTTCATGTCAATAAATTCAAATTAGATAATATGGAAAAGTCCTTTTAAAACACAAATGGACATAACAAGATATAGAAAAGTGGTGTATATAAAATTCATAATTTAAAAAATATTGTTATGACTGGTTTAATTGGTAAACTCCATTATATATTTTATGAAGACAGAATACCAATCTTATAATTCTTTCTTAAATAATGAAAGAAGAACAATTTATAACTTATGTAATAAAGTCATCATGCAACTGATTACAAAGCCTGATAAAGAAGAAATTATAAAGAAATTGGTAGAAAATTATAAAAAGTATCTGTCTTGAATATAGACTCAGAAGCATTAAAACCTAAAAAAGTAGAATTCAGCAAATAACAAAAGCACAATGGCAAATGAGGTTTATTCCAAGATCTTAAACAAGATTGTTTAAAATATTTAAAGATCGACCAGTGTATTCACCATACTAAAATAATAAATAAAAATGCATATCATCCTTTTCAAAGATGTGGCTAAATCATTTCATAAAATCATTAGATATTTGATTTCTAAATATCATGCAGAAAACTAGGAGCAAAGGAAAATTCCTGGTCAAATGAAAAGCATCTTATTAAACCTATAGTTAACATCCTATTAATGATAACATCTCGGAGAAGGCAATGGCACCCCACTCCAGTACTCTTGCCTGGAAAATCCCATGGATGGAGGGGCCTGGTGGGCTGCAGTCCATGGGGTCGCTAAGAGTCGGACACGACTGAGAGACTTCACTTTCACTTTTCACTTTCATGCATTGGAGAAGGAAATGGCAACCCCCTCCAGTGTTCTTGCCTGGAGAATCCCAGGGACGGGGGAGCCTGGTGAGCTGCAGTCTATGGGGTCGCACAGAGTCAGACACGACTGAAGTGACTTAGTAGTAGTAGTAATGATAACATCTGCACCCTTAAAATCTTTGCTGCTTATTATACTTGAACTCACAAAATGTCTGGCCAAGTGTTTTAATGTTTTATGTGTACTTTAAGGTATATTTATCAATTATTTAGTGGAAATATATACATATATAATTTTCTCAAAACTTTTCTAATTCTCTTTTAAAGTATATCTAAATTACTACTTAATTTTTCCATTGAGTTATAAATGTCAATGATTTTTATTGACATTCAATATTCCAATCTATAAAGTCCTTGGTGATATAAATCTAATAGGTTCTGATTACTCGTATATTTGTTATATTTTAACTGGCAAATTTTATTTGTTCAAACCAAATCTTATGAACTTTGAAGGCCTGGCCTGAGAATGATGTTCATTAAAGAGATATTCCTTTACTCTTGACAGGAGGTGTACCTATTTGCCAGAATTTTAGGTTAATTTTTATAGTTGAGATTTCCTTGATTGTGCAAGTAATGTAAATTCAAACCACAGACCCTCCTGAGAAAAGTTTAGCAATTCTCAGAGAAAAATTAGTACCATCAATTTTTTTTCTCACCTGAAGCCTATAAAAATAAGCTGTTTACTGAATTGTTTTTACTTCCAAAGGACAGTTCACAGCTTAAAACTTATACTTGAATTATCCTCTATTTGTATAGCTTCCTCAGATTTAGGTTTTCCTCTGCCAGATCTAAGTTCTAGTGTCCAATTTCCATTAAAGCTCTTTATTCCTGCCAAAGTTCCTTGTATTCAGGGCAGCCCCGGTTTTCACATTTATTTACCACTCTGATATCAGCTTACAGTTTTGCGGGAGAAGCAGGGTACGGAGGCCCTTGGGGATTTCTGCCCCCTTCTTGTAAACTCAGTAATGCATTCAAAAGCTTATGGCTATAATTTATCCAACATCTGCATATTTTTATGCCAAAAGGGCATTTCAGAATATCTAGTCTGCCATTCTGATGGAAATATAAGTATAGACTCCCATGGCCTTTATTATTTTCTTAAATGATTCCTTAAATATTATATAAGGGCACGCAGACAGTGATATAAGTAGGCATATGTCTATGTTGTAGAGGCAAGTTTTGCTGCATTTGAAAATTTTCGTCCAAAAGTAAAAGTTAAGCAAGATTCTTTCATTTCCAAAATTGTTTCACTGGAGTTAAGCAAACTTGGAAGTTGCTCAGTTTCCTGCAACCAGAGAAGAGTGGAAAATTACTGTTTCAGGAATTTGCACCCTAGGAAATACGGCTCAATGTGTACCTGCTTTATAGAAAAAATAAATTTATACAGCTGTGAACAAAACCACTATAATTTGCAACACTCCGTCATTTTCTGAAGTATTCTAAGTCCTTACTTTGCTCTGAGTCATATGACTCATCAGAAGAAAACAAACATTCCCACTTTCCACCTCTGTATTTTAAACCAAGTGATGGAAATTATAGTGCTGACAAGCCTGATAGGATTAGAATGCTGACACATGGATAATCCAACTGTTTCTTTTAGCCCATTCAGCTCATGCAGTTTGGTGTAAACACTGTAATATCACCTGCCTCCGTCTGCGTGCCCATTAAAAAAGGCAAATAAATTCTGGCTTACTTTGACTTTAACGGTTATGGTGTCTGCATTTTGTATTCTCCATGATTGTAGCACTGCTCCAATTCCATTCAAAATGTGGCCTTCTAAAAGTGTTTAATTTTCTTGAATGCAACTTTTTTATTTTCTTTTTTTGTACTGCACAGAGACTGAGTTCCTCTGATTTTAATGTGGGGCTTCTCTGGTGGCTCAGTGGTAAAGAATCCACCTGCCAATGCAAGAGACACAGGAGACAAGGGTTCGATCCCTGGGTTGTGGAGATCCCCTGGAGGAGGAAATAATCCATTCCTGTATTCTTGCCTGGAAAATTCCATGGACAGAGCAGTCTGGCAGGCTACAGTCCACAGCATCAACAGTCTGTGGGGTCCCAAAGAGTCGGCCACGACTAAGCATGCATACAACAACGCAAAAACCGCTAAGGAGCTTATCTGGTTTTCAGTCAACAAGCATAGCTCAACAACTATATGTACTGATTACATGATTTGTGGTGAAGGAATAATGAGGTAACGCAAAGTCGGGTTATCCTTTTAAAAATATTACTAACATAAGCAAATCCTGAAAGTTTGGGGTTCCTTTTAATGTTATATTTTCTGTGAAATGTGGTAAGCATGAAAAGTGGAATTTTTTGAATACACAAAGAATTGAATAAACAGAGTTCATGGAAAAGTGTGAGCTAATGAAATAAAAAGATTCCATCCATTAGTTTAAATTTAGCTTTCATATTTATCCTAGTATATAGATAGTTCAAAGATGTTTTTCCTAATAGGATGTGATATATCATATTTTATGATAATTTGAATGGGAGACTTGTCTGCTGAGCACTGTATTTCTATGTCTGCATGTGAAAGAAGAGTTCTTGTGTACCAGGATCAGTCAGTGAGAAAACTGCTTCTCTCTTTTCACAAGAGAGGCTCCACCTTCCTTAGGATCCCAAGCCAACCTTGGTCTAGAAGCCTTTGTGAATCTCTGGTACTTTCTTACAGACTCAGTATGCATTTCAATGTTTATGGTTGTAATTTATCCAGCACATGTGTGTTTTATGGCAGAAGTATATTTCAGAGTATGTGTTCTGCCACTCTGCTGGACATGCAGTCTGGATCACACCATGCTTATTTTCTTTGGAATAATTTCTATGAAATAATAAGCAATATATATTGGGTTACTGACTGAGGTCCTAAAACCCTTTTAAGTAGAAATACTATGAGAATAATCTGTTTTAATATTTGATCTTTGGCCCTGGATCTTGACACAGAGTCCTTAATTCCTTGAAATGTCCTGTGTGACAAGAATGTCTTTTGTCCCAATCAGGTGACTGTTGGTGGGCTTCTGGATGGTGGTTGGTCTCAGAAAGGCCAACTCATTGTTGTTGTTCAGTCACTAAGTCATGTCCAACTCTTTGTGATCCCATGGACTGCAGCTCACCAGGCTTCCCTCTCCTTCACTATCTATCAGAGCTTGCTCAAACTCATGTCCATTGAGTCAGTGATGCCATCCCATCATCTCATCCTCTGTCATCCCTCTCTCTCCTTGCCCTCAATCTTTCCCACCATCAGGGTCTTTTCCAGTGAGTCAGCTCTTTGCATCAGGTGGCCAAAGTATCAGAGCCTCAGCTTCAGCATCAGTCCTTCCAGGGAATATTTTAGGTTGATTTCCTTCAGGATTGAGTGGCTTAATCTTGCTGTCCAAGGGACTCTTGAGAGTCTTCTCCAACACCACAATTCAAAAGCATCAATTCTTTGGTGCTCAGCTTTCTTTATAGTCCAACTCTAACATCCATACACGAATACTGGAGAAACCATAGCTTTGACTAGACGGCCCTTTGTCAGCAAAGTGATGTCTCTGCTATTTAATATGCTGACTAGGTTAGTCACCGCTTTTCTTCCAAGGAGCAAGTGTCTTTTAATTTTGTCATCATTAGAAGCTTATAACATTAAGCCCCACTCCCCAGATTTTTTTTTAGAAATAAAGGAGCTAGAAATTGAGGTATTAATTGATCATGCCTATCCTGATGCAGCCCCCATAAAAATCCCCCACATGTGAGGTTCCGAGAGCTTCTGGGGTGGTGAACACATGTACATGCCAAGAATGTACATACCAAGAATGTGGCACAACCTCATTCCACAAGAAAAAAGATCCTGGGGTCTGGACTCTACCAAAGCTCACTGCATATGACTCTCTTCATCTGACCATTCAGTAATATCTTTTAAAATATCCTTTGTAATAAATTGGCGATACTTAAGCTATTTTCTTGGGGCTGTGAACTTCTCTAGCAAATTATAGAACCCAAGGAAAGAGTAGTGGAACCTCTAATTTGTAGAAGTTGGGAGTAACCGGGGAACCTGCTACTTGAACCTGGCATCTGAAAGAGGCATCAGTCTTGTTGGACTGGGCCCCCGCCCTGTGGGGTCTGAGCTAACTCCGGTTGTTTCTGTGTATTTACTTGCTCAGTCATGTCTGACTCTTTGCAATCCCATGGACTGCAGCCTGCCAGGCTCCTCTGCCCATGAAATTCTCTAGGGAAGAATACTAGAGTGGGTTGCCTTGCCCTCCTCCAGGGGATCTTCCCAACCCAGGGATCAAACCCAGGTCTCCCACATTGCAGGTAGATTCTTTACCATCTGAGCCACCAGGGAAGCAACCCTGGCTAGGCACAGAATTAAACTGTAGAATACTGAGCTGGTTTCAGAGAAGAGGTCAGTGTGGGAAAAACTCTACACATCTGGTCACAGAAGTATTCTTTATGAGTAGTGAGTTTTTTTCTAAAAATGAACCCAGTGGAGTGAAAACGTTAGTCACTCAGATGTGTCCATATCATTGTGACCTCATGGACTGCAGCCTGCCAGGCTCCCCTGTTCATGGAATTCTCCACAGGAACACAGGAGTGGGTTCCCATGCCCTCCTCCAGGTATCTTCCCAGCTCAGGGATCAAACCTGGGTCTCCTGCATTGCAGGCATATTCTTTACCACCTGAGCCACCACACATAACTTAAAGGCACACATGCAACTATGAAATCTGCTCTCAGGATTTAGTCTTTGTTTTCCACATGACCCAACAAGACATTATACAGAGCTCATATATCCTAGAAAATGCTTTGATAATTCTCCTGGGCTGAGTAATGGATTTTAATGGACTGAATTATATCTCCCAACACTTATATGTTGCAGGCCCACCTCCCAGTGTGGCTGTATTTGGAGATAGGGCTTTAAATAAGGTGACTCAGGTAGGCTCTTAATCCAACAGGACTAGGGACTGGGGTCACAAAGAGTCGGACACGACTGAGCGACTTTCACCTCAGGGACCTTTTACCAGGGAAATAGTGCACACAGAGAAAAGGACATGTAAAAACACAGAGAGCAGGTAGCTCCCTGTAAGCCAAGGAGAGAGCCCTCAGGAGAAGTCAAATCTGCCAGCATCTTGATCTTGGATTTCCAGCCTCCAGAAATGTGAGAAATAAATTTTTGTATTTTAAGCCACCTATCTATGGTATTTTATTATGCAACCCTGGTCAATGAATACAAGGGTGCTTGAAAACACAGATTTACAGCACACAAAGGATATTTTCTAATCATCTATTTTAGGGTTTCTAAAGGGATGGGAAGCCCAGCACGCTGCAGTCCGTGGTATCGTAAAGAGTCAAATACAACTTAGTGACTGAACAACAACAAAAATACTTCTGTTTGCAGGTTAGAAGTTCAGGTTATTTACTTCATTACAAAATGTTATTAGATATAAAATTATTCCATAACATATTGTACTCAAATACACTTTTTTTAATGTGGAAGATATTACTGAAGTTAACTCAATAATATTGATGATAGTAGTAACAATACATATTTTATATAAACTGCCAAAATTTCTTAAAGAGATGGGACTACCAGACCACCTTACCTGCCTCCTGAGAAATCTGTATGCAGGTCAAGAAGCAATAGTTAGAATCACACATGGAACAATGGGCTGGTTCCAAATTGGGAAAGGAGTACGTCAAGGCTATATAATGACACCCCGCTTATTTAACTTTTATGCAGAGTACATCATGCAAAATGCTGGGTTGGATGAAGCACAAACTGGAATCAAGATTGCTGGGAGAAATATCAATAACCTCAGATATACAGATGACATGACCCTGATGGCAGAAAAGTGAAGAGGAACTAAAGAGCCTCTTGATGAAAGTGAAAGAGGAGAGTGTAAAAGTTGGCTTAAAACTCAACATTCAGAAAACTAAGATCATGGCAACTGGTCCCATCACTTAATGGCAAATAGATGGGGAAACAGTGAGAGACTATTTTCTTGGGCTCCAAAATCACTGCAGATGGTGACTGTAGCCATGAAATTAAAAGATATTTGCTGCTTGGAAGAAAAACTATGACCAACCTAGACAGCATATTAAAAAAACAGAGACATTACTTTGTCCACAAAGGTCCATCTAGTCAAAGCTGTGGTTTTTCCAGTAGTCATGTATGGATGTGAGAGTTGGACAAAAAAGAAAGTTGAGCACCGAAGAATTGATGCTTTTGAACTGTGGTGTTGGAGAAGACTCTTGAGAGTCCCTTGGACTCTAACGAAATCAAGTCAGTCCTGAATATTCATTGGAAGGACTGATGCCGAAGCTGAAACTCCAATACTTTGGCTACCTGATATGAAGAAATGACTCACTGGAAAAGACCCTGATGCTGGGAAAGATTGAATGCAGGAGGAGAAGAGGATGACAGAGGACGAGATGGTTGGATGGCATCACTGACTCAATGGACATGAGTTTGAACAACTCCTGGGAATTGGTGATGGACAAGGAAGCCTGGTGTGCTACATGCAGTCCATGGGGTTGCAGAGTCGGACATGACTGAGCGACTGAATTGATAATTATATAAGATTTAGACCTAAAATTATAATAACTATCATTTGATAAGTAATTCCTCTATGCCAAACCTTGCACTCTTTTCATACCTTTCTTTGTATTATTCAGTTCAGTTCAGTCGCTCATTCATGTCCGACTCTTTGCACCCCATGAATTGTAGCACACCAGGCCTCCCTGTCCATCACCAACTCCCAGAGTTCACCCAAACTCCTATCCATTGAGTTGGTGATGCCATCCAGCCATCTCATCCTCTGTCGTCCCCTTCTCCTCCTGCCGCCAATTCCTCCCAGCATCAGAGTCTTTTCCAAGGAGTCAACACTTCGCATGAGGTGGCCAAAGTATTGGAGTTTCAGCTTTAGCATCAGTCCTTCCAAAGAACACCCAGAACTAATCTCCTTTAGAACAGATTGGTTGGATCTCCTTGCAGTCCAAGGGACTCTCAAGAGTCTTCTCCAACACCACAGTTGAAAAGCATCAATTCTTCGGTGCTCAGCTTTCTTCACAGTCCAACTCTCACATCCATACATGACCACTGGAAAAACCATAGCCTTGACTAGACGGACTTTTGTTGCCAAAGTAATGTCTCTGCTTTTCAATATGCTATCTAGGTTGGTCATAACTTTTCTTCCAAGGAGTAAGCGTCTTTTAATTTCATGGCTGCAATCACCATCTGCAGTGATTTTGGAGCCCAGAAAAATAAAGTCTGACACTGTTTCCCCATCTGTTTCCCATGAAGTGATGGGACCAGATGCCATGATCTTAGTTTTCTGAATGTTGAGCTTTAAGCCAACATTTTCACTCTCCTCTTTCACTTTCATCAAGAGGCTTTTGAGTTCCTCTTCACTTTCTGCCATAAGGGTGGTATCATCTGCATATCTGAGGTTACTGATAGTTCTCCAAGCAATCTTGATTCCAGCTTGTGCTTCTTCCAGCCCAGCGTTTCTCATGATAACATCTTAATTTCAGAGAAGGCAATGGCACCCCACTCCAGTACTCTTACCTGGAGAATCCCATGGACGGAGAAGCCTTGTGGGCTGCAGTCCATGGGGTTGCTAAGAGTTGGACACGACTGAGCGACTTCACTTTCACTTTTCACTTTCATGCGTTGGAGAAGGAAATGGCAACCCACTCCAGTGTTCTTGCCTGGAGAATCCCAGGGATGAGGGAGCCTGTTGGGCTGCTGTCTATGGGGTTGCACAGAGTCGGACTCGACTGAAGCGATAATGAGCAAACTGAAGTTCAGCAACACTAATATACTTGCAATTTTTCACAGAGTTAATAATTACCCTGGGAATGTAGCACATTCTTAGAAACAAGTTGGAAGTATGATCTCAAGAAGAATAGCTTCCATCATGTATTTCAAAGCAGAAAAAAAATTATACAAAGTCATGGACTTGGTCCAAACTTACATTTATCAGGGGAGTAAAGTAAGTGCAAAGAAAGTTTAAGAAATACGTTAAGATTAGACATCTATTTATTATTATTTTTTTTATGTTATCCAATGCATATTTTATTTTATTTTTTAATTTTATTTTATTTTTAAACTTTACATAATTGTATTAGACATCTATTTAGCAGTAGAATCAGAACTAGAATCCAGAATGATTGAAAAATTCTCAAAATCTCTTTTGTTTCCAATACAGTATAAAAAAATCACACATTTTACAGTATTATTTAAATAAAAAACTATGCTTAATACTTAAAAATGTGAATTCCAGTCACACCAAATGTCAAATATAACAATTTTACTTTATTTTCAATTCTGATAGAGCTAAGTTTAAATCAATCACAGAACATTTACATTGTTAGAACAATGTTCTACGTCATTCATGCTTATAGTAAAATAAATATAGTCTCTGGAGAACTGATAATAAGATATGGGTCCTAAAATATATAAATAAATAAATCGATGAATGAGTGAATGAATAAATAACCTTCTGAGAATATCTCTCAAAAAATAAACTTATAAGTTGTAAATTGGGAGAATTTTGATTATTAAAATACATATTTAAGTCTCTTTGTATACACTAAACATTAAAGAATTTAGATTTGGAGGCATTTAATTAAAAATTTAATTTTTAAGAACATAAAATGGAGTATCTCCTAAATTACTGGTTATTAGGAGAGTATGCTTCAAATTACTGGTTTTAAAGATTTAACTTTACAGTTGTCTCATCTTTTGTTTAGCCACATTATCTGACACAAATAGGATTTAAAGAGAAAAATCTTAAAAAATCAGTGTGGCTGAAATCCTTAAGAAAAGAATCCTTCAGGTCAATCCTAAAGAAAATCCTGATGGAATGTTTTTATCTTATTTAAAGCAACAGCTTTGTAAAGAATATAAAATATTTTGACAAAAACATGCTTCGCTGTTTTTGTTGTAGAAAAGTTTCCTAGATATGTAATGGTCCCCAGATCATGGATAGCTTTGTATTCCTATTATGAACAAATCTCATTAGACAAATGTTAAGTGGGCATTGACTACTATAGGGGCCATTCCAACTGGGAATGTCATGTGGAATCTATCACACAGCTGTCTGAAAAACATCAAACGGAAGAATGGAATTTATACATCATAACATATATTAGATGAAGTAAAATATTAAAAGTCTATTAAAGCAATCTATAATCCAAAATCAGCGGTATTGTTTTGTATATTGTCCTTTGTATAATATACAAAGTAAATACGTATTATTACACTTACTGATGACATAAACTAATAGTCTCCAAATTTTCAATTTGAATCTTGTTTTTTAAAAAAGCTATTTTTATAAGGATTTCTTAAAATCTAATATTCATATAAATAAATAGATGTCCCATTATTTTAGATGTCCCGTTAGGAGGTAATCACTCACTAAACATTACTAAGTATAAGGTAAAAAATAAGATTGGAATATTCTTGATAATTGCAAAGATTCTCAGCAAAACATAAAATTAATTAACCTCCATTTAAAAAAATCATACACTGTGGAAAAGTGAAAATAGTCCCTGCAATGTAAGGGTGGTTCAACATGTGTAAATTTATAATTATGATACACCACATGAATAGAATGAAAGATAAAAATTGTATGACCATCTCTGTAGATATAGAAAAAGCACTTGACATAATACAATATTTTTCATGACACACAACAAATTATATATATATTAGTAGAAGGAACATATTTAACATAATAAAGCCAAGCATGACATATTCACAGCTACCAGCATACTCAATGGTGAAAGGTTAAGTGCTTTTCTTCTAAGATCAGGAACAAGACAAGGCTGCCTATTTTCACTACTTCTATTCAGGTATTTCACTAACTCCTGTTCTCAGCTCCTAGTACTGCAAGTCCTAGCCAGAGAAATCAAGCAAAAAAAAAAAAAAGCATCCAAGTAAGAAAGGACATATAGTTATCTTTGTTGGCCAATGATAAGTGTGTGTGTGTGTGTGTGTGTGTAGTGTATACCTATATAAAATCCTAAGTTCAGTTCAGTTCAGTCGCTCAGTCGTGTCCGACTCTTTGCGACCCCATGAATCACAGCACGCCAGGCCTCCCTGTCCATCACCAACTCCCGGAGTTCACTCAGACTCACGTCCATCGAGTCAGTGATGCCATTCAGCCACCTCATCCTCTGTCGTCCCCTTTTCCTCCTGCCCCCAATCCCTCCCAGCATCAGAGTCTTTTCCAATGAGTCAACTCTTCGCATGAAGAATGGCCAAAGTACTGGAGTTTCAGCTTTAGCATCATTCCTTCCAAAGAAATCCCAGGGCTGATCTCCTTCAGAATGGACTGGTTGGATCTCCTTGCAGTCCAAGGGACTCGCAAGAGTCTTCTCCAACACCACAGTTCAAAAGCATCAATTCTTCGGCGCTCAGCCTTCTTCACAGTCCAACTCTCACATCCATACATGACCGCAGGAAAAACCATAGCCTTGACTAGACAAACCTTTGTTGGCAAAGTAATGTCTCTGCTTTTGAATATGGGGTTCCAAATTGCAAGTCAATACTTTTAAGGATAGAATTATGTTTGGAAAGATTACTCTGCTATGATCTCAAACAAGTACTCTATGTACAATTTACATAATCCTACCTTAAATAAGTTTTCATCTTTCATGTTCTTTCACATTCTTTTTTTTTGCAACTGGGAGGGCCACCTTTATGGCTTTATCATATTTCAAAGGTCAAATCATCAACACTGGGACACAACAGATATTCTAATCTCAACTATTGCCTTTTCATCTACAGTTTATCCCATCCAACTTCTTCACCTGCCATTTCCCAAATATTAGCTGTAATATTCTATTGTAAGACTGTATCTATTATGTCCCACTCCGTCCATTGCAGTTGATTGCAAGCACTTTGAAATCAGAAACACCATTTGCTTTCACCATCATAATCCAGTGTCTCTCACGGCTTGGCCAGTTTGGATTCCCTGCATGATATGTTCACGTGTCTCTAGTTTCTTTGTGGTCTTCAGCCCTATATCCTCTAAGTTGGATACCAGCCTCCCCAGTAATTGTGAAATTACGAGTTCCCAAATCCCTATTATGAAAATTAAGATTGTTTGGATTTGAGGAAGCTCGAAATTATTTTAGAAAAAATTTTTGCAACCCAGCCACTGTGGAAACACTCACCTAACTGAACACTGCTTGCTAACTGCTCAAAAAGAGGGGCCGAGGGACTTCAGAACGTTAATGTCACGTGGATCATGGGAACTGGGACAGACTGAACCTATCTAACAAACTATTTTTCAAACAATTAAAAGAAATCACTTCAATTACATTGCCTGGAATGCGTATGTTATTTTTAGTCACAGGTATAATGATATGTCCCAGCAGGTTTTAGAGAAAAATGGGGAGGATCTCCTCGTGACATGCTAGGCATCACAGAGCTCATAAATTAACATTGGATAGAGCAATCAGGCTGGCAAACACTGGCAGCATCCTTAATTTCCTAGTTAGAATTCGTTGTGGGTGGGCAGGTCAATCACTGCCGTTTAAATCCTCACACCTGTGTGTCTTCTCCATTTGGCTCACTGACAAATTTAAAAACAAAACAAGACAAGCTTTCCCCCCCGAAAAAACACAACCTTTGAAATGATAAGTGACAAATTCTACAAAGGAAAGTGCTGTGTTTTGCTGTTCTAACTCCTTCTTAAAAGAGGGATTCATGTTTACTGTAGGAGCACATGTCTCCACATACTGATGAGTTCTCAGGTGCAGTGTCACTGAACTTGAGAAAAGCAAAGCTTGCAAAATGGAGCAAAGTAGTTAAGTAAAACTGCTGCAGATTGTAACCACCTGCCTCCGTCTGGCTCAGGGAGCGCTGAAAGTACATGGCCAAGTTCTTAGAAAACACACCCACCAGTACTCCCACCCTCAGAGAATACCGATGCGTGAAGTGGCTCGTAAACCTCAATTTCACTGTTCATCTCTTCTCGTGAGAGAAAGATCAGAGTGAAGATTCATTCTTAGAGTGTGTGAGTGTGTGTTGCTTCAAACAGTAGTTTAAAGAAACTTAAGAAATAGATACTGAAAACTGTATTAATCATGTACTGTATCTGAGTTATTACTGCTAGAATGCAAGCTTTATGAAGGCAGGCATTTCTCTGTTGTGTTCACTGCTATATCCTCAAAGAAAAATGCATAGCTTGTGGTAGATACTTGATGAATATTTGGTAGAATAACTGAGTGTATGTACAATTATCTATTAATCAATGCCTTTCTGTACTTGTACTCAGTAGCCCATAAAAATTCAAAATAATCCCTCCTACCATGTGCCAGGTATCTTCATGTACGTTATTTAATGCTCATACGAGTTTATCACACAGGAGTTCTAATTTCTTATTCTACAAATTAACAGAATGAGACTGAATAGTTGTTCCAAGATTTGTCAAAGGTTATCTAGTAAACATCAGATTTTAACCTTGAGCCACTAGATGGTGTTTATACTATGTAGATGTTACATATATTGTGGCTCCTATTTTGAATCTATTGCGTTTTGTTTATTTCTTCCACTAATGACTGTTCTGTGTGGTTTTTTTCCCCCTATTCCTTATCAGTTATTTGCTCATTTATAATTTATAACCACTTACTTTCACAGGGAATGAGAACTGCATTCTAGAATCTTCACCAAAAGGATTGGAAGGGCTGGCTGGTATCTGAAACTGAAACCAAAGCAATGGGGCTGAAGGCTCAGAAAGGTGCTCTCTGATCCCTCATGACTTGTGACAACTGATAACACGGAAGTGTTGCCTGAAAGGCAGGATAGCGGAGACACAGTAGAGGAAGAAACACACACATATTCCTTTATACATATATATAAATCCAATATGTAAAACCTGAAACATAGACAAAGCAGAGAGAATAGTATAATGAAACTATTGTATCTATCACTCAGCTTCAGCAATTATCGAGCTATGGCCAATCTTATTCCATCTATTCCACCTCTCCTTTCTCCTTTGTCCTGGATTACTATGAATCACATTTCCAACTTTATATCATTTCATCTATAAATATTTCAGCATATAACTAAAATTAAGGCATTCCTTAATATAATTAAATATCCAGACATTTTCTATGTTTATCATATTTGTTTAAGCTTATTTGAATCAGGATCTAGATCAGATCCACATGTTGCAAATGGTTGATATAGTTAGAACTCTCTTTTGATCTTTAGGTTCCCCCACCCCGTTTTTTTTTTTTTTTCTTTCTCTTCATGATTTTTTTTTTTTTGAAAGACTAATTATTTTGTCTTGTAGAATATTCTACCCATCGGATTTTGCAGTTTCTTCCAGAAATGTCACTTACCATGTCCTTTGTTCCTGTACGCTGTTATTTAAAACTGGAGGCTTAATCAGATTAGGGCTGGATGTTTTGCAAGCAAGGTTTCTAAGTATTGGGAGCTTGTCGGGTAGCTCTCTAATTTGTGTCAGCAGCCACTGATGCTGCCTAAATCCATTACTGCGTTAGGGGGTGTTGCAAAGTGGGAATCTCCCCTGTGTCAATTCTTACTTACTAGTGAGAATGTGTCCACAAAGAGAACCAACACTCATCATCTCATCTGTGCAGATCCTGGCAACTGGTTTATATAGGAAAGGAAAGACAAGAGCTAGGTCACTGCAACCAAGACAACAGGTTGAGGGTGAAGTGAAGTACAGTGAAAGTCACTCAATCATGTCCAACTCTTTGCAATCACATAGACGATACAGTCCATGGAGTACGGCCAGGCCAGAATACTGGAATGGGTAGCCTTTCCCTTCTCCAGGGAATCTTCCCAACCCAGGGATCCAACCCAAGTCTCCCGCAATGCAGGCAGATTCTTTACCATCTGAGCCACCAGGGAAGCCCAAGAATACTGGAGTGGGTAGCCTTTCCCTTCTCCAGGGGATCTTCTCAACTCAAGGATCAAATCCAGGTCTGCTGCATTGCAGACAGATTCTTTACAGCTGAGCTACCAGGATAGTCCAAAATCTCCTTAGCAGAGGATGGTTAGTGAAAGGTGGCCATATTAATAATTATGCCAGAGAAATATATATAAACTTGGTAAGTCCTGGGCAAACTAGAACATAGGGAAAATGTATGTATAATTCATTGCTGATTTATTTAAAAACACAATTTATTTTTCCATTACAGAGCATATGGAGAAGGAAATGGCAACCCACTCCAGTATTCTTGCCTGGAAAATCCCATGGACAGAAGCCTGGTGGGCTACAGTCCATGGGGTTGCAAAGAATCGGACACAACTGAGTGACTTCACTTTCACTTTCTATACAGCATATATATGTTGGGCAGAAGAAATATTCAAGTGTGGCTATTTCCTGGTTCCTGCCCTTACAGAGATTTCTGAGAAAAATGCTAATTCAGAAGAACACTCAGAGGTTTGAAGCCAAGAAAACATAAAGAGTTGAAAGTGTTTTAAGTTGCTCTGATCACATCCTATTTGTCAGAATTCAGGCACAAGCTTTGCTGTGTCAACCAAAGGGAGGCTGGGAACTAACCTGGCTATTCGCTGAGAGGGAAGTATATTAGAGATAATAAACAATTAGGCAAATTTTTATTCAACATGCTGTTTTTGTGGTGAAAGAAAACAAGTTTTGAATATGGAATTTATTAAAGACAGTCATATGGATATGTACATACAAGTTCATAAGACAATTATATGCATATGTACATGTTAGTTCATGATGTTAATTTCAGTTTATTTCAGGCAGAACTCAGATACCCAGTTTCTTTCTAAAGCTTAATTACCCAGCCTCATCTTTTACAGTGTAAGGGCTATTGAGGCAATTAGTAATATAAATTTGCTAATCTGTCAGGGGCATGGATGAATTCCAATTAAAAACTGAATTTATTTGATCATGAGGAGAAAAGCTTAAAATGAAGGAAAAATATTTTTGTGAACTTGCAATTTCCCAATTTTCTATTTCACTTTGTCGATATGGGAATTTTCTTTTTTTTTGTTTGTTTGTTTATCTGATTTTGAGTTTAAATCAGAAGTAAATTTTTGTTTTACAAACTTTATACACTTACTAGCTTCAAATTCCCATCTCTGTATTGCAAAACACTTAACATGATTTAAGTTCAATAGGAGTAGCCTTTAAATGCTAGGTCTTTGGAATCAATGCCAGGAAAGGACATGGGAGATTCTCATTTCAGCTGAAATGGCTAGGTGGATCATTCATCTTATTTGAAATTTGAGTTGGGTAGGGTAGTTATTACAAGTGTGTTCTATCAACATCACGTTGCCTTCTTGTAATGTTTTATCAAAGGGTGTATATTAGATTCAATGTGACTCAATGTCTGAGAAGAGGCAAGGGAAAGAAGGAAAGGGTGTTGATTGATAAGTGAGGTCTCACTACAAAAACCTATGGTCCGTTCTTATAATGACAGTACCTCAGCTGCTATGCTCCAATTTGAAAACCAAAATTATTGTAGAACTGGGAATATTTCTCAGCTCATAGTAGATTGATATGTAACTGCTTGTGGGAATAGCAATAAATCACACAGATCAGAGGGTCCACATGTTAATAGCTTAAAAATGATTGGAATATTTTCTTTCATTTTAGACAAAAGTCTCTCTGGAGTATATACAGTGTAATAGAAGCAAGTAATTTCGTCCACATACAAATTGTTCTGTGTTTTACATTCAGACTTCGAAATCCCTGCTTAACATTTCCTTTCAGGTCTAATTCACAAGCCTGGCATTTACAAATTTAAGAATCAAATTGCAGATCATTTTAAGCTGTATGTTAGATTGAATTGTAAACTCACTGTGAATGGAGCCAGCACTGAGGTTCCCAGTATATATTTGTTCACACAGGAGAAAATAAAAGTAGGCTTTTTGATTCAACCCCTCTGTTTAATTAAATAGGAAACATAATATTATAAGATTGATTGAAGGATGCAAACTGATTTTAAGTGAATATTCATCATTTCCTCCCACTGATACACACTTAACTTGGGTTAGGTGATACACTTCATGAGATTTTAATCTGCCTGTAATTTCATACCTAGAATACTTCAGAAAACTTATATTCTGTGTATGTTTCACTCTCAGAGGGAGATGGGAAACTAAACCCATAATGAGGTAAATAATCAAATTAAATATCATAATACATTCAATCCCCAGGTCCCTCTATTCTCGTAGACCTAGCCAACTTCTGAACTACAGAAAAATGCTATCACTGTATTTACAAAGGATGGAACATTATATACACTGCTTAAAAATTTGAAAAATCAACTCTAATACTCCTATATAAATTGTAGGCATGGATTATATTAAGAAATGCCAGAAAATGTTGATAAATTATTGAACTCAAGTTTGCAGCTAAGATCTGAATTATCCTAGAACCAAGTGTGCAACCGTTTCTAAGTGGGTATCTAAGAAATAAGATACATAAAATACCCTCAAAATTATTTATTTGCCTTCCTCATTCTTTTGGTGGGAATTTTAAGTGAATGAAACGGTAACTCATTCCAGTATTCTTGCCTGGAGAATCCCATGGACAGAGGAGCCTGGCAGGCTGTAGTTCGTGGGATCGCAAGAGTTGGACACGACTTACACTATATTTTCTTTTTCTTTTATTTTCTTATGGATGTCTGAGTAATTTCTCCAAATTATTTAACTATATAACTTTTAATTTTAGAGGAAGAGAGAGAGAAATCAGTTTATCCTTAGAATTTTTGTGTATCACACAAAATAAATGGGCAAAGGCTTCCAAGGAGTGTATTAGATCCCTCCTTCCTCCATAATCAACTAAGTGGCTTATCTCATTATTAAACCTTAACTACAGCAAGAAAAAATTATTATCTGTAGATAATTGTATATTAAGTGGATAGAGTCTTGTATCACAGGGCCAACTTCCATTCAGGACGGTAGCTATACAGCGCACTGCTACTGCAATGTGGCCAAAGTGTACTGCAGGCTGAAGCAAGACCAGATAGGTAATTTGAATTATTTCTTGTAACTGTGTCTTACAAAATATCTTGACACTCTTTAATGTGGTAGCTTATAAAAGAATTCTAATGCATTTTTTATGCACTGGTGGAATTTGAATAATGAAGAGAAAGAGCCTGCTCTAGAATCAAAGGACTGCATGCCAAGATTTTATTTTCTTGGGCTCCAAAATCACTAAGGATAGTGAGTGTAGCCATGAAGTTAAAAGACCCTTGCTCCTTAGAAGAATGCCTATGACAAACCTAGACAGCACTTTAAAAAGCAGAGACATCACTTTGCTGACAAGGCCTGTATATTTAAAGCTATGAGTTTTCCAATAGTCATATACAGATGTGAGAGTCATATACAACACTAAAAGAAGGCTGAGCGCCAAAGTATTGATGCTTTAAAATTGTGGTGCTGGGAAGACTCTTGAGATTCCCTTGGACTACAAGGAGATCACATCAGTCAATCCTAAAGGAAATGAGCTCTGAATATTCATTGGAAGGACTGGTGCTGATGCTCCGATATTTTGGTAATCTGATGCGAGAAGCTGACTCATTGGGAAAAAACCCTGATTCTTGGAAAGACTAAAGGGAGGAAGAGAAACGGGAGACAAAGGATGAGATGGTTGGATAGCATCACTGACTCAATGGAAATGAATTTGAGTAAACTCTGGGAGATAGTAAAGGACAAGGAAGCCTGGCGTGCTGCTGTCCATGGAGTTGCAAAGAGGCAGACACGACTTAGCAACTGAACAACAACAGAATACCAAAACTTAAGCCAGGAATTTGGAGGCTGCATTGATGCCATGACTGGTAGATCTCTTTATTGGAATGGAGCCTCTGTTTATAAGGATAATGAAAACTACATGTGAAAACTTTTGTAAACCATTTATGGGTTATGGAATTTATCTTTAAGAAAAAGGACAAACATAGATGCTTGAGTAGTAGGTGATATGATGAGAGCAATGTTTGCAGAAGATTAATCTGGCAGGTATATGCAAATCATGTTGGAACAGAGAGGGCTATTACCTCTTAGAGATTAGTAAAACGTTTTACTAAAAATTGAGTGAAAAGGGAATTATACTCAATATTTTGTATTAACCTGTAATGGAAAGGAATCTAAAAAAGAATATGTATATATATTCATATTCACTTTACTGTATACCTGAAACTAACACAACATTTTAAGTCAACTTAACTTCAATAAAAAAAATAAATCAAGTGAAGGAAACATTTGGTATTGGTCATAAGAATGAAAAGAATAGTCCAAATGTGAGAAATATAATTAAAGAAGTTTACAACACTAAATGGCTTAATGGAATTTTAATTTAGATTTGACAATTCCATATGTTTATTAAGCCTATATTATCAGAAAAGTATACTGGTGTAGGGGCTTCTGAGATGGTTCAGACAGTAAAGAATCTGCCTGCAATGCAGGAGACCTGGGTTCATTCCCTGCATCAGGAAGATCCCTTGGAGAAAGGAATGGCAACCCACTCCAGTATTCTTGTCCAGAGAATTCCATGGACAGAGGAGCCTGGCAGGCTTCAGTCCATGGGGTTTCAAAGAGTCTTTGCATGGGGTTGCAAAATGACTAACGCTTTTTACAGTTTCATACTGTTGTAGACAGAAATAGTAAACATTAAGAAATGAAACATAAATACAGTATACTAACGCATATATATGGAATTTAGAAAGATGGTAACAATAACCCGGTGTACGAGACAGCAAAAGACACACTGATGTATAGAACAGTCTTATGGACTCTGTGGGAGAGGGAGAGGGTGGGAAGATTTGGGAGAATGGCAATGAAACATGTAAAATATCATGTAGGAAACGAGTTGCCAGTCCAGGTTCGATGCATGATGCTGGATGCTGGGGGCTGGTGCACTGGGACGGCCCAGAGGGATGGTATGGGGAGGGAGGAGGGAGGAGGGTTCGGGATGGGGAGCACATGTATACCTGTGGCGGATTCATTTTGATATTTGGCAAAACTAATACAATTATGTAAAGTTTAAAAATAAAATAAAATTAGAGAAAAAAAAAAAAAAGAAATGAAATAACTGCAATTAAACACACGTGCTCTAAAAAGAAAACTATTTGGTTTAAATCTTGCTTCAACAATTTTCTATTGAGGAACACAGAGCAAATTACATGATCTTTCTGAGGTTCTCTTTTCAACCATAAAATGAAATAACTGCCTACCTACTAGATTTATTGTGAGGATTACAGTTATTAAGAAAGGTCGTTCATGTAAGTGCTTGACATACGTGTTCGGGCTAACTTGCTTCAGTTGTATCCAACTCTTTGTGACCCTAAGGGCTGTAGCCCACCACGTCCTCTATCCATGGGAGTCTCCAGGCAAGAATGCTGGAGTGGGTTGCCATTCAGGGATCCTCCTACTCGAGGATTTAACCCATGTCTCTTATGTCTTCTGCATTAGCAGGTGGGCTCTTTACCACTAGCACCACCAGGGAAGCCCGCCTGACATATGATGTCTCAATACATGCTAGTAACTGTAATTACTGCTGTTGTGGTGGTGATGATTATCTTGCTGTGTTTTAGAGGACCTGCTAGACAATTCATTTAAGGGCAATATTTGAGTATGCTTTAAGATATCCTACTGAGTTATTGTAGAGGCTGCTTAGAGACATATGACTAAAGTCTAGGGATGATTCACAGCCTGAAATATGGAACTGACAAGAATTAAAATGAGGTAAAAGTTCATATCATAGGACTGAATATCTTTTACTAGAATGAGGTAAAATAAAAACAGAAGAAGTCAAACTTCTACTTTGTTTACACAATAAGAGTGGTTAAATCACAATCACTAGGAATTGAGACAATCTACAATGGAAACACTGAGAGACTGTATTTTCTTGGGCTCCAAAATCACTGCAGATGGTGACTGCAGCCATGAAATTAAAAGACTCTTGCTCATTGGAAGAAAAGCTATGACAAAACTATACAGTATATTTTAAAGCAGAGACATGACTTTGCCAACGAAGGTCCATCTAGTCCAAGCTATGGTTTTTCCAGTAGTCATGTACAGATGTGAGAGTTGGACCATAAAAAAAGCTGAGTACCAAAAAATTGAAGCTGTTGAACTGTAGTATTGAAGTCTCTTGAGAGTCTCTTGGACTGCAAGGAGATCCAACCAGTCCATCTTAAAGGAAGTCAGTCCTGAATATTCATTGGAAGGACTGATGCTGAAGTTGAAACTCCAATACTTTGGCTACCTGATTTGAAGAAGTGACTCATTGGAAAAGATCCTGATGCTAGGAAAGACTGAAGGCAGGAAGAGAAGGGGACAACAGAGGATGAGATGGTTGGATGGCATCACCGACTCGATGGACATGAGTTTGAGTAAGCTCCGGGAGTTGGTGATGAATAGGGAAGCCTGGTGTGCTGTGGTCCATGGGGTCACAAAGAGTTGGACACAACTGAGCGACTGAACTGAACTGACTCTTATGCAAGGAATATAGAAACACATAAAGAAGGCTGAAGGCTGAAGAATTAATGTTCTTGAACTGTGGTGTTGGAGAAGACTCTTGAGAGTCCCTTGGACTGCAAAGAGATCAAACCAGTCAATCTTACAGGAAGTCAAGCCTGAATATTCATTTGAAGGGCCTGTGCTGAAGTGAAGCTCCAATACTTTGGCCACCTGATGTGAAGAGCTGACTCATTAGTAAAGACCCTGATGTTAGGAAAGATTGAAGGCAGGAGAAAAAGAGGATAAAAGAGGATGAGATGGTTGGATGGCATCACTGACTCAGTGGGCATGAGTTTGAGTAAACTCCAGGAGATGATGAAGGACAGGGAAGCCTGGTGTGATGCACTCCATGGGGTGGCAAAGAGTTGGACACAACTGAGCAACTGAACAATACTGTGCCAAAGTAGTAGAATCCATTTCTTAAAGGGGCCAAGATACTAACTTTTTATTTACCCTTAAGAATTCAGGAGTTAGGGTTACCGACTAGTCGGAAACCCCCATGTAACTTTACAGTTGACCCTCAGTATCCAGAGTTCGGCACCCACATATTCAGTCAACTCTGGTTGTGCAGCACTGTGGCACATACTGTAGTACATATTTACTGAAAGATATCCACATATAAGTGGACCCACATGGTTGAAATGTGTGTTGTTCAAGAGTTAACTTTAAGGTTTCCTGAAGAACTTTATACGGAGTGCTAGTTCCACCATATATTTAATTTAGAAAGTTATAATGACCTGTTATGTTTTCAATGTCCATTAAAAGATACAGAAAGTCATACAGGAATCATGTTTACTAGATTTGAACCAGAATTCCCCAAAGTTATATAAATAAATCGTGCCCTCTTCCCTCTACTATCTATTAGCATTCTGAGGAAGTTACATTACAACTGACACACTTTCTACATTTATTGGTCAGAATCCTTTTGAACTCAAATAGCCAAAGCATGCAGGTATCACCTTATTTTATCCTCTACAAGAAGTAGACAAATGCCTCAGATACTCTCAAATTTCACTGAAATTTACCATTAATCCCAGGATAGATCTGTTAATTCTTATTTTCTTTGTCTTTCTGGTTAAATGTGAGCTATGACCTTGAACACATCTCTTCAGGCCTACATGGCAGACCTTTGTCTTAAGTTCCTTATCCCTGATGAATCCAGACAAACGGATCCTCCCTCATTTGCTCTGTGGACAAAATAGAAAGAGAAAGCTGAGGCAAATGTGCTAAATTGTAAGGTACGTGTATATTTCAGCATGTTTAAATCTCTGACCTAGAGATGCAAGGCAGATCACACAGCAAGAACCACTGCTTTCTGCACAGGACCAGTCCTACTTAGCCTCTGTCGTGGTACAGGGATAACTGCATTTGCAACTGATTTTCTCTCTGGGAAGCAACCACAGCATCCTTTCTATTCTAAAATTTTTCTCTGACACCTTGAAGGTATTACAAGAAAGCTAGTGTCAACCCTGATCCCTGCTGCTTTGTAGAATAGATTTTCCTTGGAGCCAAGGATAAGAACAACAGCAATGCATGGGAAACATTTCAGAATGAGAGTATTATACTACTCACTCAACTCTGACCGAGCAGATGTAGGGAGAAAATTTATTAAGAAATAGACAATAGAGCTAAAAAGGCCTTCATGTTGCTCAAAATAACAACCACCTTCAAAACTCTCTGGGTTGCATACCCTAGAATTATACAAGTGCTATATTAGCCAAATTGTTTCATAAAAATATAATAAAGTTTTAGAGAGGCATAAAATTTTGCATTACCTTTAGAAACACAAAAAAGTAATCTGGTGCTGCTGTGACAGTTACTACAACTGCGAGTGATGTTATAAGATAGAAGTCAACAACAGTAGTCTTGTTTTTCCATTTCCTAGTGAATTTTCAATACATCGGCATATTTTATTTCAGGTGGGTGTGCACGTGCCTCTGTGGGCCTGTGTACGTACCTAGCCCATATTAAGCAATAAATAAGTAGCACTTGTTATTATGAAAGCTGCTAAAAACTTTAGAATCCTGTAGTAATAGTGTGGGGACCACTTTGAAAAGATATGAAGCTTTGTCACTGTCAAGTTTATTATGGAATATTGTTAATAAAGGGATTTTAAAAGTTACAAGGAACTAAGGCAATACAGTCTTGCACAACAAGTCAAGTTTAAATGCTATAAGGCAGATTTGAATATCAGATTCATAGATTGGTCTCAGAAGCATTTGATGTTATTGACAACTATATCTTTAATAGATTTCTTCATTGTTATTCTAAATATTACCACAAACTAACTCCAAGTAGTCTATGTGATTGAAGTATGGGAAAACAAGCACCTTGACTGCATTTGGTAAATTATATAATCTGACAGTCTTTGACACAATAAAGCCTCAAATGCCTTCAGTATTCAAATCAGTAAAGAAATAATGATCGCTAGATTTTTCTGCAACTATTTACATGGTAGAACACAATGAAGTGGTTTTCAACCTAATGTGTTATGATTAGATTTGTGAGAATCTCTCGGGTGTGGTAAGTGGGGGTGGCGGCGGAGGGTGGGGGGGGGGGAGGGGGGTAGGGGGGAGGGGAGGGGGGAGGGGAGAGGGGGGGAAAGATTAGAGGCATGCCAACCAAAATTAGAAATGCTTTTTGGCTTCATTTAGTTGATTTAAAGTAAGAAAATTAACAATACTTATTTAAACTAAGGCTTACTAAACAGAAAGTCCAGGAACAAGCCTGGTAATTAAATTAAAAAGAAATAAGTTTTATCAGATAGAAAAAATGTGGTTAAAAGTAATAGAAAAGCCAACTCAAATTAACTTGAATAGTGTGGTTATAATATACTACCTCGCAAAGCCATAGGTCCAGAGGCAGAGCCACACCTGGCATCATATTGCCAGAATGTTCTCACTTCTCTGTGATTTTCTTCGTGCTGTTTCCTTCCTTCTATTTGCCTCATTTTCATTTTGCTAGCAAGATGGCTGAAGCAACTCCAGGAATCACATTCAGATAGTACATGAGTGCTAAGGCACTTCAGTTGTGTCTGATTCTCCGTGGCCCTACGGACCATGGCCCACCAGGCTCCTCTGTCCATAGGATCCTCCAGACAAGACTCCTGGAGTGCGTTGCCATGTCCTCCTCCAGGAAATCTTCTCAACTCAGGGATCTAACCCACGTCTCCTGCATCTCCTGCATTGGCAGATAGGTTCTTTACCACTAGCGCCACCTGGAAAGCCCCATATTTCAGATAGAGCAGAGGTATAATGAGATCATCTTTTTTAGTATCCTTTTATGACTGAGAAAAACCTTTTCTAGAAGCCCCCACTCCTGTTTTTCTTCAATTTGTCCTCAAGTTTCATGGAACAGAATTGAGTTGGTGAGTTACATGTTCACACCCATAGAAGTCACGACAAAAGGAATGGAATTACTATAATTGGCTTTGACCAAAACCAAACTGTGTATAGGGTACTGCTCCCTGATATAGCATCACTGAAAAAATGGAATTCTGGTAGCATGGAAAGAAGAAGGAGTTGATGAGTAGTGAATCAACAATGTCTGCTATCTCCTGTCATAAAAAGTCAACTAATATTTATCAATGTTGGAAAATAGTGCTTAATCTGGAAAGCTCTTTCTCCCTTTTTAAGATGTCTATTTTTCCTTGGATATTTTTTTCCTTCTAAAGCAGAAATGTTGATAGTGCATGGAAAATTCAATCATATATAACCATTCTAAGATAAAACAGTATGCATGTCAGTTTCTGCCCACTACTTTAGTTGTGATATTATGAGAAATGTAAGAGAAAGTTAAGGCAGTGTAATATATAAGACCTCAGTTCTATGCAAATAATGGCTATTTAATTGAGTTCTATCTGAAATTTAAGCTGAGATATGGCTCTTTTTTTTCCAAGTTGTTAACTGAAATTTGTTCTTCTTTAACTTTTCCTCACTAATCATCTTTAATCTCAACCCACTACTCCCTCTGACATATTAATTAACATGTCCTCTCAAATGGAAAATAGTGAATGAACTCAAAATCAAGTTGACTTATTAACAGTGACTGTACATGGAATTTGAGAACAATGGTAACATATATTCAGATTTCTAATATGATTTTTGGCTATTTGAAAAGCAGTATTCCTCTTGAGTATGCCCTAAAAGCATAGTGACATGTGTAAGTGATTTATTTGATATTTCAGTGTTTATGATAGAATAGCCTCCCTGATAGCTTAGCAGCTAAAGTGCACACCTGCAGTGCAGGAGACACAAGAGGCATGGGTTCGATTCCTGATCAGGAAGATCCCCTGCAAGAGGCCATGGTAGCTCACTCCAGTATTCTTGCCTGGAGAATCCCATGGATGGAAGAGATTGGCAGGCTACAATCCAAAGGGCTGCAGAGAGTCAGACATGACTGAGCAACTAGGCGCACAGTTCAGCAACAAAATAAAGATGCACAGTAATATCTGAATATGACTTGTATAAAGTAATTCACTTCAGACTAAATAATATTAACTCGAACAAAAGGAACAACATTCAATAACAAAATATGATTCGGGGAATTACAAGAAAACGTAGTTAAGATGGACAACTGAAGATAGGAAAGAAGAAGAGAGGAGAAACAAAGGAGAGAAGGAAGAATGGATGGAGGAAACGGGGTGGGAGGGAGGAGGAGAAGCAGGAGGGATTTCATTTAGTTATGTCAAGTTAATTGTGAAGGTGCTCTGGCACATAAAGTTTGATATCATGAAGCCTCACTAAATTGTTATTTGTATATATTTTGAATGCTTGGAATCAATCAATCAAATAATAAATAGTTTCCCCCCAAATTATCCACTGCATTCATATTTCTTACTATTCAACTGAGATTCCAGATTAGAAATAAATAACTCAAATGCTGATAGTGAAAACCAGAGCGAATGAGAGGGAAATGAAGATACCACTTAATGTGCCAGTTTCCTGATCACCGTCAAATAAAATTATAGGGCAAGCAACTGACCACAAAGTACAAAAAGTATGCAAAATATCTTCATACAACAGGATCTCATTATTCATCACTCAGTTAATTATTCATTGTCAAGTTCTTTCTTCCTCTTTAGTTAATGTATTCCTCTAGTAGCTTTAATGATCACTCATATCTGCTACCTCTATTGTCCCTCAACCTACTATGGGCTTTTATCAATTTCCAAGACATGTAGTATTGAGAGAATAAAAAAGGTATTGAGATTTAAATACCATGAAATACTATTAAAAATAGTATTTAGATCAATAAAAAAATTTTTAATCAGATAATCAAAAAATATCTGATTAGAAGGACAGAGGCTTCGTGTGAATAAAACTTATACTCTCTATAAAGATGTCTAGATTATTAAAAGATCAGCTTTCCAGTCAATATTTTTTTTCATTTTTTTTTCCAAGTAATCCATATTACAAAGGCTAAGCCCAACTGCAACTATGTGGTTGACAATTAAAAAGAATGTTTCAGTGGAGACAAAGTAAATAAAATGTCTGAAAACACCTTGGAGGAGACTTTTCCTTTGCCTGACAGCTGGCCACATCTGAAAATATTTGGTTTTCCTCAGTGTCAAAGGGATGCCTGGAATGTTTTATTAATGAATCAATCATGACGGCAAAATCAGAACCTGGAATTTATTTTACTACACTAATTGTCCCTCTGAAAAGCAGTTACTGCTCATTTTGGTGAGCTCATAAAAATTCCCTATGTACAGAAAGGAGACTATTTTGGGCCCAAACTGTTGGTCTATTGTAGCATAAGTGTTTTATTATTTTACCTGAGGAAGAACAGAAATAAAAAACAAGTTAAATACTGATTGCCTCTCATATAATCCCTGCCTTGAAGTCACAGACCATGACCAGGATAAGATACCTAAATATACTCTTAATGGAATAGAGGGAGATAGATCGTTGCCTGGAGGAGAAATAGATTAACTGTGTGTACATCAGACAGGGCACAAAAGCATAAACTCAAATTCTGCATAAATCCAAACCATTTCCAATTAATATTAGGGCATTCAGTAGATACTCTGTGATATCAGGAAAAAACAAAGCTTAGCATTTATTTCTTCATGGATAGAAACCATATTTTCCAATAGACATCATATCTTCTGAAACAGGAAAGATTTGCTTGAATAATCATACAAGCCTTGTACTCACTCTAGAGCACTATATGTCTGATTGACAATTTAGCTTATGTGAGGAAAATCTGGGCATACTTACGAGGCAATCCTATTTCCATACTGTTTATCATACTCAGGGCAGTTTAGGGCACAGAATGATGACAAGCAGCCAGTTAAACAGAGATTAGTGTGCTAGTTGAGCAATAACTCAAATTCAAGTGAACCTGAGCCCCTAAAACCTAAACTACCAAATTTACTCTATCTTTTCTGCTCTGGTTCATTGTTCAGTTTTAGGGAGAAGAAAGCAAACTGAATCCTCAGAGCATCCCTACTGAAAAACATGAATTGATTTGAGTTTTCTAATATGATGTTAGCCAAGACTTTTCTGACTAAGGTTTTAATATTCTCAGTACTAGCATAATAATACCTATTATATGAAGAAATCCTTCTCATGGGACTTGAAAAATATTTTGGATATTTGAAAGCTTACAGTGAATGATGTTGGATTCATGACCTCCGAAGAAGAAGATTTAGCTTCTGGACCAGGGGCCAGGCTTGATCATTCAAGAGCTTTTGCGTAGCAGAGTTTTATTAAAGTATGAAAAGAAACACAGAAAGCTCCTGACATAGGCATCAGAAGGGGGATGGAGAGTGCCCACCTCGCTCGTCCTAGCAAGGGAATTATACACTTTTTTAATTGGTTATTATAATAAATCAAAGAAATATCTCAAGGCTGTAAAGATCTTACTAAACCCACTCCCACAGTCTACATTTTAAGATGATAGGATTAGAACTAATGAAAGATCTTACCAGACCCACTTGCATAATATACATTTTAAGACAACAGAATTAGTCAGAAGGTTTTCAGAAAGGAGAAGCTGTCCTCAAGCAGGATACATTGTTGTTATATACACTTAGCATAGAGTTAAACTGAGTTGTTTGTTGTGTAAGCATCACTTCTGGGCTTAAAGAAAAAAACTTTTTATGTGACTAAGGAATGTAGGGGGATAAAAGGCATTTGTGCTTTACTCCTCCTTGAGAATTCCAGACCCCTATCTCCTCTTTGAGAGCCCCAGACCCCTTTCACCTCCTCAGGGACCCTGGACTTCTTATCAACCTGCCTAGGAATTGATTCTCTCATAGTCACAGCAACTATTTTAAGAGTGCTAACACTACTTGATCATGCCAGGCTTGCTCTCTGGCACTTGGAGATTTCATGCAGCTTAATGAACTCAA
This sequence comes from Bos taurus, assembly GCF_002263795.3. Taxonomy (NCBI): domain Eukaryota; kingdom Metazoa; phylum Chordata; class Mammalia; order Artiodactyla; family Bovidae; genus Bos; species Bos taurus. The sequence goes on from NC_037354.1 coordinate 18,391,106, forward strand.
CCAAACCAAAGTTCAAGTGTCCTTTTCCAAAGGAGTTGTAAAGCAGAGCAAAGTAGACTCTTAAACTCATGAATCTCCACTTCAACAAGGGGTCAATGGAGAGTTCTACCTGACATCTCTGCATGGCTAACTCATGCATCAAGAGCCAGAAGCAATATCATTTTTGGAAGGCAGCTATGCTAACCACTATAACATTGACACTTCAGCATTTCTTAACACTTTCCACTGTGTCTTGTTGCAACCATATATACTAGCTATTAAATGTGCTGTAGATGTCGTGTTACATTTTGGTGCGGAATACTTTAAAATAAGCATTACAGTCTGAAGCCTAAAATAAAAAGAGCAACTTGGAAAGGAGCCTGACTGAGAGTCAAGAGTGTATAATAACAGACTTTGTAAACACATCAACAGGATTTTGTATCTTGTCTGGGTAACAGAAACACTAAGCTACCCACCAACCACTGTCTACAGTGAGTAGTCATAAAGCAGTTTTTCAGATAGGATTACTTCTGATCCACAGTTGTAGTTATTTAAATTTTATCTAAGGAAAGTTGTATATGTTTATTTTATCATGGGCAGGGTAAAAGTGATGCTATCTTTCCTTCTATGTAAATTATCTTAGTTTATTTTTACCTTAAAATTATTATTCTGATAGGCTATTTTGTAAAACACCAGTTCAGAAAGATGATATAACCAGAACTTAAGTGGCATCAGGAAAATCCTGGCCCGAGTAAACTGGAACTGAATTCCAAACATAACTACGTAGGGCAAAGGCCTGAGATTTCTTAAGTTGAGCAAAGCAAGAGCAAATTTATTTCAGTAGTAGAAATTATAGAAGAGAAGGCCTTAAGATTGCTCAAAAGTCATAAATCAGTCCAGAGAAGCAAAAGCATAGGGAAGAGACAGATCAAAGCTGAGACAGGATGAGTCCAAGATTCAGGAGGAATAGCTCAATCATCAGTGAGTAATCAGAATAAATGTAGGGGAGTCTATAACTCCAAAGGTGTTATAAGAGGGGTATTTCAGCAGGGAGGTTATGAGGTAGTGATCTTGGAGAATCATACATTTTGTTTATTTCTAACATTTTTCACTATTTTTCCTTAATGACTAGGAAAAGTTTTAGACAGCAAACAATAAATGAATATCAAGCTTTTTTTTCTTTCTTTTGATTTTAGCTAAAGTTTAGAGTTCATATATGGGATTAAAGTTAAGTTTTGGATTAGATAGGTTCACTTTCTATTAATAGTAAATTTTTTAATCCAAAGATATCTGCAAATCTCACTAACTCAACTAGAAGAATCTTTTAATTAATCTAGAATGAATCTGAACAGTCACAATAAAGATTAAATAATTTTGACCAAAATTTTGAACCATTTTGAATCATTACTACTGATCAGCAGTAACACTTTCTACTCTTATTGACTTTTTAAAAATATTGTATTCATTTTTAATTGAAGGATAATCACTTTACAATGTTGTGTTGGCTTCTGCCACACATCAATAATGCATCAGCCATAGGTAAGTATATCTACCCATCTATCTATCTATCTATCTATCTCCCCTCTCTCTTGAACCTCCCTCCTACCTTCCACCCTCTAGGTTGTCACAGGGCTTGAAGTAGCCTGGACACATATACATTACCATATGTAAAATAGATAGCCTGTGGGAATTTTGCTGTGTGACTCAGGGAGTTCAAACACATGCACTGTGACAGCTCTTACTGGCTTTTTAAATGTTGGACTTAATTTGAAAATGTGTTCATTTAATTCAAAACATATTGCTTGGTGCTTACTATGTGCTTCATGATGTTCTATTATTGTATGTGCCAGGGGATAAATAAATAAGAAACACCAATATTTTTGGCTCCTGGAACTAATATTCTAGTAAGAGGAAAAAGAAAGAAAAGCATAATATATTATTAAAATATATTATAGGTTCTAAGGTGATAAATACTCTGAAAAAAAAATAATGGGATGTGACACTGTGGAGAATGCACAATAGACATCATTGTGAAGGCAAAACTTGAATAAAGGTTTAAAGGATGCAAGCAAGTTAACCAGATGGATACCTGGGGAGACTGTTTCAGAAAGAGGGAATGAATGAGTGAAAACACCCTAAGGCAAGAGAAAACAAAGTGTTTTCCAGGACAGTAAATCACTCCCAGGTCTGAGCACAGTGAGTAAAGGCAAGGATGGAAGGGCAAGGCGATGAGGAAGCAGTGCGAGCAGGTCGTGGAGGTGCGGGGAGACCACGAGGAAGAACAGCTTCTGACTGCATGAGGTGGGCACTTACTGCAGGGTTATGAACACGGTCAGATTCGTATTCTAAAAGGACTGATTTTTTTTTAACAGTCAATTATTCTATTTTCCAGACCAAAGAGAAAATTAGAGGAAATGCTTTAGAGGGAGTGAATGACTGCTAGAAGGATCGTATTTATAGAAGCCAAAAATTGGCAGTTTAAAAGTGAGATATAAGAGGGAACGTCATCTAAAAAGGTAAAAACAAAAGCACATGAGTACCTCTGGACCACTAATTGTAGGGGAAAATAATTTTTGATTATTCAACATCTACTAAAATAGAACAATAAATATCCAGTCTTTTATTTATAATTTTATATACTCATATGATTCCACAACACTATATTTTAGCAGATTGCATTAAGTATTATAATAAATGATTTTGAGATATTATAAAATTATAGTAGATTATAGATAGCTGCTTCTTTTTTGACAAGAATAAGAAGCAAATTTGTAAGGCATTTTAGGATTAAAAACTACTTAAATAGAAAACCGGAAGATCTTTCAGTGCTTAAAGGTATAGATTTTAGTTTTCTTTACATTTTCTTTTATGGAAAAAACATGACAGTAAAAGATAAATGAGGTGCTGATATATCAGAGTGTGTTGGTTAGATTTGCTCCACATGAAGCTTGAATGGGAAGAATATAACTTATGTGAGTTGGCTTATCTTTATTTCCATCAGAAAAATGATAATGTGTAATGTGTTCTTCCCATATTCAAAGTGCAGGGTGGGGGGTGGGTAGTAAAACAGAATGAGGTTTCTGAGTGCAGTAAGACAGAATTCCATCCTGTTTCAAGCCCCCCTTGTCATCTGAAGTGCGGACCTGAATGACGTAGAAAATGAATCGAAGATTCCACATCTCTTCAAAACCCAAGTTAGCATTCCAAAAAAATCATATGACCTTAAATGTTTTGTTCAGAAATAAGTCACATCTAACAAGCAATGACAAAAAGTCTCCTTTCACTGGGAATCAAACTTCAGTAAATGCCAGTGAGCCACTTAGTAGAGGCTAGACTATTTTGTGCCCCTCTTCGTATTCTTTCTGTTAAATGCAACTGTTTCTTTGGAGGCTTAACCACATGCCAGATTTGAAATGGTTGTGATCAGGCATTTTAGTTATTGGTGCAACTATGCCTTCATAATTCAAAAATAACGGAAAGGATTATTTTTCCTAGAGCTTTCCAAAAGAAACACCTTATCACTTAGATGAAGTATGGAAAAGTTGAATTCTCAAGCCAACAAGGTTATAAATGTCCAAAGGACTGAAAACAGGATTATAAAAAGCAACTTGAATCCACGCTTTTATATTGTGCTTGCCACTACAAACACTACTTTTAACATGCTGGCTTTATTTTCTGGCCTTATTGTTATGATACAAACCTTTGCTGTTTAGACATCTATTAAGAAGTCAATCCATATTTTTCTGGCAAAATATATGAAAAATAAAGTAAAAATATAACCGAAGGGAAGGGTGGAGAGTTTAAAAATTCACTAGTTTTTTTTTTTTTCTATAGACTGTCTATTCATGAAATAATTTACTCACTCCACACCCACCATTTCCAATGGTGCAGTAAAATTGCTTTTAGAGACCATTTTCATTTAATCTGAAGGGTATTCTTTTTGATATGTGGTACTGTGACAGCAAAGATAAACAGCTAAGTTTTAGCTATCTCATTTGCAATTCAAGATTTACTATCTTGTTCAAATTAATCATAATGTAATATTGACAGAAAGAAGGGACCCATCTCAATATGTCTCCATATATCTCTCTCTGGGCAGATTCAGTACCCTAAAAGTTTTAATGCGTGGCCTCTTAATAAACATAGATTCCTTTTCACATAACAGTGTCTGCAATACTTCTGGTATGACTTTGAGGCTGTGACACTTATGTTAGAGTTATTTCAGCTTCTCCCATCACAGATATATCATCAATTTTGTACTTGTCAAAAAAGACTGGAGTCCCAGCGGGTCCAATGAAGTGCATTTTATTGTAGAGAAGCTTTCCATGATCCCTCAACCCCTGCTCCTCTCCACATAATTTCAAGGGATATTATGAAACGAACCAGGACATAGTAAAGGCTGGGCTGGCTTTATGAATGGGCAAGTAGGGATGCAAATTAAATAGAAGAAAGACAAAGAAGACCATCTTGTGTTTAAAGGTCATACTGTTACCTTATCATGCTATTTCAAACTCAAAATTTAATTTAGATTCCATAGAACTTCTACCTCAAGAGTGCCTATAAAAATCAAATACCACTGAGAGTATTAGGAACATAAAGTTAGAATAAATGTATTTCAAATGATTCCTAGAAGAGTCTGCTGGAATAGAACAGAACAACTTATATACGTTGATAGGGCTGGGGGAGTCCCTTGGACTGAAAGGAGATCAAGCCAGTCAACCCTGAAGGAAATCAACCTGGATATTCATTGGAAGGACTGATGCTGAAGCTGAAACTCCAATACTTTGGCCACCTGATGCGAAGAACTGACTCATTTGAAAAGACCCTGATGCTGGGAAAGATTGAAGGTGGGAAGAGCAGGGGATGACAGAGGATGAGATGGTTGGATGGCATCACCAACTCAATGGACATGAGTTTGAGCAAGCTCCAGGAGTTGGTGATGGACAGGGAAGCCTGGTGCTGCAGTCCTTGGGGTTGCAAAGAGTTGGGCATGACTGAGCGACTGAACTGACTGAGGGCTGGGGAAAGCTACTTGTGGTACTGTTATCTGTGAGACATACTGGCTTCTTCAGGAGAACAGTGATGCCCCCAAACAACTGGGCAGAAGGGAAGAAGGCAGGCTTCACTCACTCCAACATTTGACCTGACTCCAAATGTTGGGTTACCAATAGCTAGACTGGTTCAGTCCCAGCTACAACTAAGGGATGGTAGACATGATTCTGGTTAATTGTAAAGGGTGCAAACTGTCTACTCCTAAGAAACTCTCAAATCACCACTTCCTGAGCAAAATATTAATATTTACTTTTTTCATTCACATATTCAAACATTAGTATGTAGGCAGCACCCTGAAAGACAGAAAAATGAACAGCACATCCTTTTTAATGAACTTAAACTTCAGTGAAAGAGATAAAGCCAAAAATGTAATATGATGTAGAAAGTGATTGAGAGAAGTAAAATATGCCATGACCATGTATAAGATGAAAAAGAAAATTTTGACTCAAAGACTGAAAAATTCTAATGGACAAGGTGGCCTTTGAAGTGGGTTTTCTTTAATTTATTTATCTTTAGTTGGAGAATAATGCTTTAAATTATAGTGTTGGTGTCTGCTATGTATGAACATGAATCTGCGATAGATATCCAGACACTTTTCAATAGGCAACACAGGAGACAGCAATGATCACTACATCTTGAATGAATAAATAAATGACAAATGTGTCATAGAAAGGGCACTAGATGGGGGCAGTGATGTGGAGACTACCTCCAAGTTCTGCTATATTTTCTAGGACAAATTATCTAACCTCTTTGAGTCTCAGTTTTCCGATCTTCCAAGTATGAGGACTAGATTGGGTTGTCTTTAAATTTCTTTCTACCAGTATAACTCTATGAAGGCATGGAGTTCTTGTTTGATCTCCAAGTTTCCTGTGGGGAAACAGACTACTCTTGATAATGTTTACTGAAGTGGCAGAATTCCCCAGTGGATACTGTGGTTATCTTACCAACCTTCCATTCCACCTACCACCACTCCATTCATTTTGCTCAGCAGCCAGGGAATTTGGGTGGGATTTACTTCCTCACCAGGTCCAAGGGTGGCTCCTGATTTCCCACTACTTTTTACTATTAAGATTGTTTCATCAGTGTTTCATTATCTAACTCTATCCTAAACCAAGACCAGGCACCACTGTGCTCAAACAAATTAGTCCAAAGCTGAGCACCTTCGAGATGGGCCAGTGAGAGCAAATGTGGGGCATTTGTTCAGCAATTGAAGACAGTGGCCATTTTCTCACACTGGATGTGCAGACAAAGCTGATGGACATCGTATGAACACAGGATAACATTTTAAGGATGAAGATGACCGACAAGAGATGGAAACGCAAGTAAATCAGGAAACATAGAGACAGTTCTCCTCACACTTTGACTAACGTCCATCTATTCTTGGACTTTTTTATTTGTAAGCCAATAAACCACATTCACTTTTAAAGGTATGGGAGATTGGTTTTCTATATCTTTTACTGTTCTTAACCACTAACCACATTTTTAAAATTTTTATTTTTCTAAAGTGTTTTTTTCTAAACCAGTTATGTTAACCAAGTACTAAGTCATAAATTCATACACATAAAACATACATATTATTAACTTAGATGGTTTATAAAAACTTAACAATATTCCCCCCAAAATGCTATAACTTTCTTCGTCTGGATTAGAAAGCACTATTACCTCCACACTAAGAGCTTTAACAAGAGAAAAGAGTTTAAAAGGATGAAAAAAAAAAAATGACTTTTCCCTGGAGGCTTTCAATCATTCTCGTGTAATTTTAGTCCAAGATATTTTTGGTACCATCCTGTTTCTGTCTCTTTAAAACGTGAACTCCAATTCTTTTGTTAGGGAATGTGAGGATTTTCAAGGATCAAAAAGAATAAGCAATAATTATTGTAGACATTGTATCCACAGCCTCCTTCTACACCTAAGTGGGTACTGGCCTTGTTTGGGATGGTCAGTGTCAGAGTGGGAATAGGATCTCAGGTGAACACATATCCCTGTGACAGAAGGCTTCTGCTTCATGACAGCGGCAGAATGCTCTGACTTAGGTCCAGTTATTTGTTAACAGTTGATGTTACCATCAACATATACACAAACCTAGACCAACTAAATGTTTCTGGTTTTTGAGAAAATCCCCTACATCAGTTTTTAAACTTCGATTTCATAGATTATGGAGAAAGACTGAGAATCAAAGAATTCAAAAATTATTCAATCAAGATTATACTATTCCATCAGTGGCTGCAGAGGAGGAAACAAAGATCCCCAGCCTCTGCCTAAGGGTTCATCCCTCCCCACCATTCCATTATTCCTAGTGCGTGAACACTACAACTTTCACTGTTTTTGAAGAAACAACAAATGTTTCCTTGCCATCTTCCAGTCAACAAAACAGTTTTTACAATTAGAATCATGAAAATATAGCACTGGGACTTGGAAAGAGACTTAAAGATCATTTCATTGAAAAATTTCCCCAGCAAATTATGTTTCTAGACTCCATTTGCTAGATTTTTTTTTTAATTGCTTGAAGAAGGTAGTCTTGATTCTATGTAATAAATGCCTGTAGGGCTGGGTGGAGTGTCATGAAAATTTAAGTACTAAGGAAATGTTCGTTCTTGGCAATTATTCTCTTATTTTTAACTACAACATTTGTATGTATTAAAACCAGAGATAAATTTAAAGAGCACTATTTTGAAAGTATGCTCCTGAAATGTTTACTGACTACATATAGAATGCCTTTTTTGAATTACACAGAGAGATTATTGTCTATAACTACATATTTGAGATATGATTATATATGAAATAATACTTCTCTTGTCTATCCTTAGTTTTTCCTAATTTTGAATTTCCACTGAAGAATCCAGTAGGAAACTCCCTTGTAATATAGGAGCCTATAATACTTATTTTGTTTTGGTGGAGAGTTTTAATCACGTATCATATCCCAGTATAAGAAAGATTTAAATTACCAAGTTTGAGATTTCAGCTGACCTAACAGTCCTTTCTTTGTTACCAGAAATAAATACTAGGTATTGTAAGCTCTGAGATAAAAAATGCTCAACTATATACAAGTCTTAAGATATTCTAAAATACCAGTGAAGCTTTGAAAAATTAGTCAACTTTTTGGTAGACTTAGTATATCTGTGTGGGCAGTTGCAATGATAAAAAGTCTTGGCTGGTTTTGCACTCTTTTCAGACTGATTTTGAATGGATAGTGACTAATTGTTTTAAAACTTATTGAAGACTACAATCATACATTAGATAAAATTTTATAGAAACAGGCTTGGTTTCTCCAATTTACTGTAATTCAATAAGCTGAATGGTATGTTGGAAAGAGAGCAGACATTAGACCCAGACAGATTTGGGCTGAAATCTTAGTTATAACGTTTACTTACTGACTTTAGGGTCAATTTGCTGAACTATTCTGGCCATCTGCTTCCTCATCTATAAAAGAAGAAGAATAGGATTTACTTCTCAGATGTCCTTTCAAGAATTAGAAGTAATACATTTAAGTTAAAGAGAGTCAGAAAAATTGCTCTTAAAAATACTAGTTTTCCATTGACAATGATAGGTTAATGAGTCATAGGAAGTCAGACGACTCAAATATTTAAAGGTCATATCTGATTTTTTCAGGTACTTATTTAAAAACAGATTCACTTTCATTTTTGCAATATCATTCATTATTAAAAATGTATCTGACTATCTCACCTGCTTCAGTAATCAAATAGGGATAACTGTAACAAATCAAATTATTTAGTGATGAAAATGAATCAGCACTTAGGATTTATTCAGTGTCATATGTTGGCATGGTCTCAGTTACTTAGAGCCTCCATCACATTACTTTCACTTAGTGAAAAAGCTTCTAAGAACTAACACAAAAAAACAGACTTATTGTCAACCCCAGATGAGAGCTTATTCAAATTCACTTATGTAAATGGTATCGTAATTAAAGTACTAAGATAAAAAAGCTAGCTTATAAACTGAGAATGCCAGTGGTTTTGCTCCCTTTGTCATTTGTATTTTGAACAACATTTAAAAAATATACTGTTATAAGTATCACCCGTCACTTGGAGAACTTTGTGTTCAAATTAGCATGGTGTTTGATACAGCACTGAAAACAGCATTGTAGAAATGTTTTCTGCTTCAGAAAATGCCATGATGTGCTTATAACTGGTTGCAGGAGAAGAGAATGAATTGGTTCCAGTTTCTGTACATTTTTACTTGTTAATAAGCTTCTCAATGGTTCTTCTTTTTTGTACGTTTCTCTTTTCATCTTTCTTCCCTATTGCTCAACCATATTGTCGACTATAAAACAAAACATTTTATATGCCAGCAAATGTAGGATTAAGAAGTAGGAGATAATTTTAGTATAGCAACTGTTTGGCTAAAGTCTTGCCATAGTGTGATATGAAGCAAAACATAGTAAGAGAAATCACTTAAACATAAGACAATTATTAGTAAATCAGGAGAAATCAAGTGTGTGTGGAGAGGTTAGATGTTATGTATTCTGTTCTCAGATACATGGTTTATTACCTGTGTAATTGCTCTACCATGTAGGACATGCATTCGAGCAAACACTGTAAATTATTACAAAGTGTGTACAGCAAAACCTCTTCATAATATTTCCCTACTTAACGATTTTCCACATGTGGAAGCCCCTGATTTACACACATGTGATCCTCCAGGAGTGGGGCTTGAGCCAGAACCATACTAACGGTCTATATTCAGTCCTCAGCATATATTAGTGATGCATGAGAGTTTCACGTGGGATAAAGCTGAGCCAGAGGACCTCAAGATGCACGCAGTCTAACGGAAGGAAAGGAGAGTAAACAGCTTACTGTCGCCACCGCCGCTGCTGCTACCTCTAATAAAAACAATCGAACCTTCCCTTTAGCAAAATGTGACTTTGAGAAAGTTGCTTACTTGAACCTCAAGTTTCATTATCTGTAAAATATGGATAATAGCTGCTTTGTAGAATGGTTTTGAGGGTTAAATGAGATATATAAGAAGTATTTAGCATTGTTCCTGAAACAAATAACTCAGTGACTAGGTTCTATTTATATATTGCTCTTATTACTCATGTTAATTTTACTATTGGAAGTATTTTGCTATTGTGTTTATTTGCTAGGTCATGTCTGACTCCTTTGCAACCCCATGAACTGTAACTTGCCAGGCTCCTCTGTCCATGGGATTTCCCAGGCAAGAATACTGGAGTGGGTAGTCAATTCCTTCTCCAGGGAATCTTCTTGACCCAGAGATCGAACCCACATCTCCTGCATTGCAGGCAGATTCTTTACTACTAAGCCACCTATAATGACATGTTAAAAAAGTGTTTATCCCCATTTAGCTCATAGACTAGTTAGTACATTAAAATACACTGTCATAATAAAAAAGTAATCTTACCATACACTACATATGATAACTATAAATGAATGCCAGGTAATCTGTCTTAAGGATATTTTTAGTAAAGCAGTTATCCTACAATTAAAAATAAACTAAAAGAAGATACTTTTATATACCTATTTCTCTCTAGGTAAATAGATGTTAGTATGATATTCCTGTTCACAAAAAGACCAAAGGAAAGTAAAATATGGTGTGTCCCATTTCCAGCTTCCATGTTGGGTATTATATCCATTTCTCAGTGCAAAGGTTATAACACGTTCTAACAACTACATGTCCAATGTAGACATACCTAAATATACATGACAATTTTCAAAAGCCATAATCAATCAAGAGTCTAATGTCTAATCAAAGATACACACAAGGACCAAAGTACCTGTATAACATATCAGGAATGTTGGGACACTTATCAAGTGTAGTTTCGTCTACAAGATTTTAAAATACAGACAGTTATTGAAGGTGTCTTGGCTGTCCTTTTACTCTTTGTTGACACAAAGAATTAAAATCTGCCATCACTGTAACTTTTATCCCTAACTTCATGGTGATGAGATCAATGACTACCAGCGAGACAGCTTTGACCTGGACTGTCTAGTCAAGGCTATGGTTTTTCCTGTGGTCATGTATGGATGTGAGAGTTGGACTGTGAAGAAGGCTGAGTGCTGAAGAATTGATGCTCTTAAACTGTGGTGTTGGAGAAGACTCTTGACAGTCCCTTGGACTGCAAGGAGATCCAACCAGTCCATTCTGAAGGAGATCAGCCCTGGGATTTCTTTGGAAGGAATGATGCTAAAGCTGAAACTCCAATACTTTGGCCACCTCATGTGAAGAGTTGACTCATTGGAAAAGACTCTGATGCTGGGAGGGATTGGGGGCAGGAGGAGAAGGGGACGACAGAGGATGAGATGGCTGGATGGCATCACTGACTCGATGGACTTGAGTCTGAGTGAACTTCGGGAGTTGGTGAGGGACAGGGAGGCCTGGCATGCTGCGATTCATGGGGTTGCAAAGAGTCGGACACGACTGAGCGACTGATCTGATCTGATCTGATCTGACAGCTACTGTGACTGTGATGCTAGTTTCGTGCTGAGGAACACTGATTCCAGCCTGCCAGCTGCATCAGAGGAAATTTTGAATTGCTGAGCAGAAAATGATCTATCCCTTTGATAAGTAGTTAGGACACCTGGGGATGGGATCATGGCAAAAAATGTCTTATTGGCAAGTCATTGTTGAGTTTGAGGCAGAAAGGGAGGTCTTGGAGCTCATTCCAAGTATCTGAAGATAATGCCTAGGTTTCTAAGGGCCCGTCCTCACAAGTGCCACTCAAACATGTTGGCTGAAAATTCCCCTAGAGTGACAGAAAATGATATCTTCAACTTTTTAAGTGGAGTGTGTCCCTTAGTAATTACATGTATCATAGAGAATAGAAAATTAAGTATTACTACAAGAATGCTGAGAATATAGTGGCATAAAACTTTGTTTCCTAAAACTTTGTTTCTTATTTTAATAAGTTACAGGTTTTCTTTAAGGGTGGGATGATTTTGGAGAATGGCATTGAAACATGTATATTATCATATATGAAATGAGTTGCCAGTCCAGGTTCAATGCACGATACTGGATGCTTGGGGCTGGTGCACTGGGACGACCCAGATGGATGGTATGGGGAGGGAGGAGGGAGGAGGGTTCAGGATGGGGAATACGTGTATACCTGTGGCAGATTCATGTTGATATATGGCAAAACCAATACAATATTGTAAAGTTAAAAAATAAAGTAAAATTAAAAAAATACAAGACATTTTTGTATTTTTAAAAGAAAAAAAAACAAATACCATATTAAAGCATAGATGTAGAATCTAGAAAAGTGGTATAGATGACCTTATTTGCAAAGCAGAAATAGAGACACAGACAATGAGAACAAATGCATGGACACCAAGGGGGTAGGGGAGTGGCAGGATGAACTGGGAGAATGTGATGGACAAATGTCCACTACTATTATAAATAGGGAACTAATGAGAACTTACTGAATAGCTCGGGGAACTCTACTCAGTGTTCTGTGGTGATCCGGGTGAGAAGGAAATCCAAAAAAGAGGGGACATACGTTTTCTAGGTGGCGCTAGTGGCAAAGAACCCACCTGCCAATGCAGGAGATACAAGAGACGCAGGTTCAATCCCTGAGTTAGGAAGATGCCCTGGAGAAGGGAATGGCTACTCACTCCTGTATTCTTGCCTGGAGAATCCCATGGACAGAGGAGCCTGGCAGGCTATCGTCCATAGGGTCACAAAGAGTCGGACAGGACTGAAGCCAACTTGGACTCATATGTGACTGTATACAGCTGATTCACTTTGCTGTACAGCAGAAACTAACACAACGCTGTGAAGCAACTAGATTCAAAGAAATAAAAATACAAAGATGAAGCAGTAATTAGGAAACTTTTTTTTTTTTTGCACTGGTTATATAAACTACTTTTGAAGTTTTTAAGAAATCTGGTACACTATTGAAGATGTTTACTAATGTATTGGATGACAAAAAAATTTTTTTTGAAAAGCTATATTTGTCTCTTGATCATTTTGACTGATTAATTCGTTTCTGTTTGTTTTGATGAGGGACAAGAAGACAGTTGTGTGATGGTTTTATTGATAGAATGAGAAGCGAAAGAAATATAAAAAATTAAGAATGTGCAAATATAAGCAAAGGCATTAATTCTGAGGAAAAATGCTTAATTCAGTATCTTAAATATATTTTCTCCACTTGAGTAAAGATATCCAGTAATTACATACTGCACAAGAGAGCTATAAATCAGCATAGAGCTGAATCTTTTTAAGCTGTAGCTCTTTAAAAATATTTTAGCATCATTATTATATTAAAATTATGTGCTAATGTATTACTTTGGGGGGACTGGAGCTCCTAATATAATGAAAAAGGCCATGGTTTGCAAGTATTTAGAGGAAAATAAATAATTACATCAACTTTAAAAATGTAAGGAACTGGAGAAACAGACCCCACCTCCTGGTGGCAGAAGCAACCAGGGGGCATCACAAAGGGGCAGGCATACAGCAGTTTTCTTCACTGGAGGCATATCTCATTCACAACACTCTCCATGGCCCTCTGCCCTAGTAGTTCCCATGGTGCCCTTCACTGCCTGCCCAGCATCTCAGTTCAACATGCTACTAAGGAATCATGTAGGACCAAAGGTGGGCAACATGGGAAGCAGAGGGCAGGAGTTATGGTAGTAACTGAAGAGTTATTTGTCATTGTTTTCAATCCAAATCTCTTTTAAAAAAATCATAGATCTATGTTGACCTTCACATAGAACAAATTCAGTCAAATGGATCAAAGACTTAAGAGAAAATAAACTCTGAAAAGTATTCCATAAAGTAAGGCATGCGGGGAAGTAAATGTCTATATTGTAAAGATAAAATACAAAATTTGCACTTAGAGACACCTACATTGAACATGGATTTCACAAATCAATACTTCATGCAAACCTTAGAATACCAAATATTGTCCCAGCTACCTTGTTCATGCTTTTCTTGTTTCTTTTTAGGAACAAAAATATTTCCTGGCTCTAAATAAAAACCAGTTTGCATCAGGAAAAAAATTCAAAAAGCCTATTTTCTTTGTTGTGATGAAACAAAAAGTTTTCAAATTGTTTTATAAACAGAAATAAGTAGCAGATAGGATAGTTTTTGTTGTTGCTGTTATTGTTGAAACTGAAAGAAAAAATACAAAGAACGAAGTTGCTAACAAAATTTCCAAAGATAAAGAAATACTAGGTATCAGGGAACAGCTTAACAGTAGCTTAAAGGAAAATTGATGATAATGGTGGTTCCCAGATCCTGAACAACTTCTGCTGTTCTGTCCTTAAACCTCAAGCAAGGTAGATGTTGTACCACTGGGAATGGCTGCTCGAGAATCTACAATGGCTTCCTTTGAACCAGTGAATCAAACCCCTCCTTGTGGAAACACAGGAGCCTCCCTAGGAGCTCCTTCTGGAAGTGTTCAACCTGGTCTGTCAGAACTTTTCAGAAGCAGCCCCCATTCAGTTCAGGCAACCATCTTCACACTCAACATCCATCAAGCTTCCACCCTCTACCTGCCTGGGATCATACTACTCCTCCCTGGAATATGTAAGATGCCCAATTTAATATTCTAATTATCCAAATCCTATGCATTCAAGATCTGCTCCCCTGGAACACCCTCTATTAAATTCTATCTAACTATTCTAGGCAACACTGAACTTCCCTTTCCCTTTGGGAACTTTTGGAGTTGATCGTATGCAATAATAATTATTGGGGCTTCCCCAGTGGCCCAGTGAGTAAAGCATCCACCTGCAATGCAGTAATACAGGAGGTGCTGGTTCGACCCCTTGATTGAGAAGATCCCCTGAAGGAGGAAATGGCAACCCACTTCAGTATTCTTGCCTGGAGAATCTCACAGACAGAGGAACCTGGTGGACTACAGTCCATAGGGTCATAAGAGTCAGACATGACTGAACGACTAAGCACAGTCTACCAATAGCTGGCTGTGTAGCTTTTTCTTAGGGAAATTTTAGAATTGAAAACATGCAAATATTGAAAATAATAATTACTAGAGAAACAACAATGGCTGTTACACTGGCTGCTTTTTCTGTGCTAGGAAGGTGGGGGATGTCAGATTTTGGTTTCCCCACTTCTGCTCTTTGTCATCCCTATTTCCTACTGAACAATTAACTTGCCTGGTGTGTACAGCCTAGAATTGAGGAAAATTCCAAGAGACTGTCTTCCAGTACAAAGCCGAGGAGCCAGACCTTTCTCTTCCTTGTCCCAGTACCTCACAGGAAACAAGCATATACTTCTTACTGGAGCCAGTGATGCAAGGACTAGCAGAATGCCCGGAAGTCATTTATCCCAGCAGCGGCAGGCGGCGGCGGCGGTATTCTTAGCAGACGTTCTAGTCCTGTTCAGCTGTTTCCTTCTGCTTCCTGCTGCTTGTCTCTGGATATTCCTGGTTCTTGACGTTCCTCTTTCTGCTCTGGATAGCCTTCCACTTAAGTCTGTGAATCCCCTGAAACTTTTCAATAACCTGCTTCTCTTCAGTGCGCCTGAACTTCTTTCAGCTCTCTGCAGCCCAGACTCATGGTGCAGTCACACAGTGTAGACAGCATGGATGCTGTGTGTGCAATCCCAAGTCGCAGATACCGGCCAGAGAAAAGCTACTTAAAATTTTTTTTCCTGTATCTGCACTTAATGGCTATGCTTTTCAGATGGTAAGAAACCAGCCTTTTTAAACTCAAAGCAATCTTAGTCATTTCCGTATTTCTTCATTCAGTTTAAGATCTCACCCTGAGTGCAGTCTCAGCATTGCTTCCAGGTCATGGGGCTTACAAGACACAGGCTGGGCAGGCAGAAGATTCTGTCTCTCTGTACTTGTCAGCAGTCCCCGCTGGCAGGCAATCCAATGCCTCATTTCCTATCCAGATTCATGGCCATCTTTACAGGCTACAGTGTGTCCACTCCCTTCAAAGTCCCAGGCTGAAGCCCTAAAACTCAGTACCAATGAATGTGACTGTATTTAGAGACAGAGCCTTCACAGAGGTGACTGAGTTAAAATGAGGCCATTTACATGAACCTTAATACAATCTGACTGGTGTCCTTATAAGAGGAGAAAATTTAAACACAATAGGGATGTGTGTGCACAGAAAAATCATCACGTGAGGCCACAGTAAAAAGCAGTCATCTGAGAGCTATGGAGAGAGGTATTAGGAGAAACTTAACCTGCCAACACTTTGATTTCAGACTCCCAGCCTCAAGGGCTGTGGGGATATGTGTTTCTATTGTTTAAGTCACTTGGTCTATGGTTCTTTGTTATGGCAGCCCAAGCAGACTGATACAGCCATCTGCTAAGTTGCTTCAGTCATGTCCAACTCTTTGCGACCCCATGGACTGTAGCCTGCCAGACTCCTCTGTCCATGGGATTCTCTAGGCAAGAATACTGGAGTAGGTTGCCATGCCCTCTTCCAGGGGACCTTCCTGACCCAGGAATCAAGCCAGCATCTCTTATGTCTCCTGCGTTGGTAGGCGTAGCCCTATGCTCACTTTATACAAATGATTATTGGTTTTTGTTTTGAGCTTTCTGTTTGTTTTATTTGTTTTGTTTTGGCTGAACTGCACAGCATGTAGGATCTTAGTTCCCTTACCAGGGATCAAACTCAGGCCCCCTACAGTAGAAGTGTGTAGTTTTAACCACTGGACTGCCGTGGAAGTCCCTATGATTATTGTTCATATAAAGTTGCTAATTCTGGAAATCCTTGAGACCTTCATACTAGTAGGTTGGGGTCAAATTGAGTCTGGGGTAGTGTTCTGTTCAGAGTGGCCACCTAATAAATGTTTAATAATTGGTGCAGAATACGATAGACATTAACTCATGGTTTGCTGCAGGCAACAATAATTTGTAAATTTTTTTATCTTTTGATTTGAAAGAAATGAGCAAAAAAAAAAGAGAGCCAATTTTCCAACTGAGAAATGAGCAAAATATTGCTGGACAGCCAACATCTGGTATCATTTAAGTCTGAACTGGACAGAGGGCAAAAAAGAAGATTATACCAGAGGGAACAATCCTGAATTTAACGGAGGGGGAAAAAAAAAAAAGATGACACAGTTCATCTCTTCAGTGATTACACATCCTCCACTTTCATATAGCAACACTGCAAACTGACAGTTTACCTTCCTTGAGTTTTGCATTTCACTGTCCAGTAAGGAAACTCTAAAGGCAAAAATGCTAGGATTCTATTTTCCCAGAATGATGCCAAGTAAAGCTGCCTTAATCCTTCTAACTCTTCAACAAGCTACTCTCCAAGGCTGCCATTGGTGAATGTGCATTAAATTCAAGTGGAGGAAATGGGTGGTTGTTCTTTTTTTTTTTTTCAAGACAGTAAGGAGGGAAAGAATGTCCTTTCCATGTCAATGTGCATGATTACCAGCAAATTTGAGCAAATTAAATCAACTTGTGTTGGGTGTACAGATGTTGCAGATAATAACTCCCATGTAAATCAGTAATGAAATGACTTTACTTTTTCAACATTGCAAAAGGGGCCAGAATTCAGCATATTTGCAACGTAGCCACATGGATACCATGTGCAGAAATGTCAATTTCATAAGTGCCTCCTAAAAGCTGACTTGCACAAGCCTCAGGCAAGAAGGACAAAGTGTCACATCCCTTGGCCTTTTAGCATGGAATCCTTCACCTGTCTCACAGAGTTTCTTCTGGGCTCATTCAGAAGCATTTTCACTCTAGCCAGTGACTTAATGATCCCTTTGTGCAATTATGATATCACTCTTTGTTCTCTATGACTGTACTAAAATGCTATGAGTTATAAACTTTATTACATAGCTACAGTATTGACACTAAAATTTCAATGAATGCACTAAGGCTGGAAGTTGACAGGCTATAGAGACAGGGCTATCTCTTGGGGAAAGCTAGATTTTCATGAAAGTTAAAATGTCAAATATACGGGACAAAGATGGATACTTTGATTAGTATCTAAGAAATTTCTATTTCCTATAACTGATGTTCCTATGATTTAAGATCTCAATTTCCAAGTAATCTTAGTTATTAATGTGGTTAGAGGTAATTCCGGGCAAGGAAGTGCACATTTTAAGACTTTGCAATTATTGGAAAGAAAGAAGCAACTAAGAGTTTGGCTACTATTCTTTAGGACTATGTATCTACTTATCGATATGTACACATATGTGTGCATATATGACCTTTATACATATGTTGTGTGTTTTTATATACACGTATGTGCATGTAAGTGTGTATATATACCTGTAAGTGAATATATATATGGGCTTCCCTGGTGGCCCCAACAGTAAGAAGAATATGCCTGCAATGGAGGAGACCGGGGTTCAATCCCTGAGTTAGGAAGATCCCCTGGAGAAGGGAATGGCTACCCACTCCAGTATTCTTGCCTGGAGAATTCCATGGACAGAGGAAGCTGGTGTGGCTACAGTCCATGGGATCACGACTGAACTATATATATACATATATATATGTGTGTGTGTGAATATTTATATACATATGAAAGATGACAACTTTCAGCAAATTTTAAGTGTTTTCTTAGGTAATAATGCCTATATACTCACTCATCAGTTGTCTGCTTCTTGTTGGAGAATAGAATTATGTCTAATAAATGCTTGTGAGTTTGCCAACAAAAATACTCCTTTTTCCACTCCCCCTACTGAAAGAAATCACGTAGGAGGACATAGTTGAAGCCTGTTGACTGAATTGAGCTATTAATATTGAATCCCAGAACAAGACACGCTTCCCCATCCAGTCCCTGCAGCCCTCCTTTCCCCAGGAGCACAGTTTCTGAGGAAGCAGAGGAACCCAGCCCCCAATAACAACTGGTCCCTTGGCAGATGGAAGGGCTGAACAGAGCATACATCATTTTTCCAAATTCAATCAGATCAGTCACTCCACCTTTCCAGGAATGACTTTAGTAAAGGAGTGGATATCAGGAGTGGGGCTAAAACCTATCCACTTTAAGAGCCATGATTTATTTACAATGAAATGAATTATGATGTAGAAAAGCAGATACATTCTTGCACGATTGTGTCTCTAGGTTAGTCGTGTGCCATCTTAGAGGACAGCCATACAGACTTCCGAGTTAACCTTGTAGTGGGAAAACAGTTGATTGTTCTCATATTAACTGCTGGTTGGAAGTAAAGTTTCAGAGAGTGCCTGACTTTTACTCATTAATACTCATCTTTGTATCACCAGTCCAAAGAACAGGCCAGGCACTCATTCAATGTTTGCTGAATTGAACTGATACACGGCACTGCTTCCGAAATTTGATCTATAATAATGCATAAGAGTATGGCTACCAAGAATGGTGGATAAAGTATTAACCCAGGAGTTAGACTCCAGGGTCAAGAATGAGCACACAATGCACTAGATGATGACTTGGCAGGGGTTACTCAGCCCATCTGTGCTTCTGTTCATTCACATGTAAAATTTAGATGTGATACTATCTACCTCAGAGTTTGTGGTACAGAATACTGAGGTAATACAGACATGACATAATGACTGGCAATGAAAATTTAATTTTATACATTTTATCAAAATATTATATGATAAGATCAGAAACTATAAAACTCTTAGAGGAAAACAGGCAGAACACTGTATGACATAAATCACAGCAAGATCCTCTATGACCCCTCTCCTAGAATAATAGAAGTAAAACCAAAAATAAGTGGGACCTAATTAAGCTTTTGCACAGCATAGGAAACTATAAACAAGGTGAAACAACAACTCTCAGAAAGGGAGAATATAATAGCTAAGGAAACACCTGACTAAGGATTAATTCCAAAATATATAAGCAATTCATACAACGTAATATCAGAAAAACAAACAACTCAATCAAAAAGTGATCAAAAGACCTAAACAGGCATTTCTCCAAGAAAGCATACAGATGGCTGGCTAATAAATACACGAAAAGATGCTCAACATTGCTCATTATTAGAGAAATGCAAATCAAAACTACAATGAGATATCACCTTACACTGGTCAGAATGGCCATCAGCAAAAATCCACAACCAAAAAGTGCTGGAGAGGGTGTGGAGAAAAGGGAACCCTCTTGCACTATTGGTGGGAATGTAAATTGATACAGCCACTATGGGAGACAGTGTGGAGACTCCTTAAAAACCTACCAAATGACCCAACAATACCACTTCCAGGCATATACCCTGAGGAATCCCAAACTGAAAAAGACACAGGTACCCCAATGCTCACTGCAGCAGTATTTACAATACCTAGGACATGGAAGCAACCTAGATGTCCATCAAAGGATGGATGGATAAAGAAGATGGGGTATATATACATAATGGAATATTACTCGGTCATAAAAAGGAATACATTTGAATCAGTTCTAACGAGGCAGATGAACCTAGGGCCTATTATACAGAGTGAAGCAAGTCAGAAATGAAAAATAAATATCGTATATTAACACATACTTCTATGGAATGTAGAACAATGGTACTGTTGAACCTATTTGCAGGGTAGCAATAGAGACTCAGACACAGAGAACAGACTTATGGACGCGGGGGGTGGGGTACCGGGGGAGGAAGGAGATGATGAGACAAATGGAGAGTAGCATGAAAGCATATACACTACCATACATGAACTAGATGGCCAAGGGAATTTGCTGTATGACTCAGGGAATTTAAACCTGGGCTTTGTAACAAACTAGAGGGCTGGGAAAGGGTGGGAGGTGGG
Source organism: Bos taurus (assembly GCF_002263795.3). Lineage (NCBI taxonomy): Eukaryota > Metazoa > Chordata > Mammalia > Artiodactyla > Bovidae > Bos > Bos taurus. The sequence goes on from NC_037354.1 coordinate 18,411,762, forward strand.
AGTGAGGTTCAAGAGGGAGGGGACATTTGTATACCTATGGCTAATTCATGATGATGTATGGCAGAAACCAAACAAATATTGTAAAGCCATTATCCCTCAATTAAAAATAAGTGAATTTTTAAAATATGTGAAATTATAAAATGATTTCAGAACTATATACACACTTAACTGAGACTGAATTTTCCTAATGGGTTCTAACCATATGGAAAATATTTAAAAGGGCCTATGTAGATGGTAAGAGAATAACTGATGCTACTACAAAGTTACAGAATGTTCTTTTTCTAAAGAACCCATAGAATCACTGATGTTTTAATTTTATATATTTATTTTGCTAATATTTGGCCATATATATATCATACTTTGATAAATGTTGCAATTAGTGATTTCAGTCCTTTGCAGCAATGATGATTTATGTAATTGGGCAGACTAGGGAAATATCTAGAATGGAGAACTTTGTAGTATATGCAACAAATTATGAACACATTTGTTGTTCATATATGTTGTTCACTTTTGCTGTTTCACACATGAACATTTCAATTGTATTATATTTTAGAATTTTGATATTTAGACTTGTTGGTTAGGGATAAAATAATTTGCTATTTCTTTGTCTATGAAGAGGGACAGATTTTGCATAGATTTGAGACTAGTTAAATTATAATGATTTGCAACAAAATCAGAGGAGAATTGAGTTTTGTAAGTGGTAAAATGAGGCCTGAAAAATAGGGCAGAAAATAATGCTCCTGAAAAGGAAGATTTCCAGGGAATGTCCCAGGCAGCAGCAGCCAGAGGTAATCACTGAACACACATTCGATTAAGGGCTCATGGAAGACTGTTCTCTCCTTACCAGAAAATACTGTGAGCTCTATGAATCATTTTGAGGTCATTTAATACTATAATCCAGATGTTTATTTTCCTGTTGTGTTTCCCTTAGGGCATTTTGGTTGTCCTTTACTTTCCCAACCAGGTAGGATATCTTGAGAGAGAGTCTTATTCTGTAATTAGTGGGAAATGTATCTTTTCTTCCACTAACTCTAGGTTGGGGGCTTGGTATACATTTTTTTTCCTGATAATTATTTTCTTCTATTAGAGTTTTCTGTTCGCTGAATTATTGATTCTACTCTGACCCATTTCTAATGACTGCTCTGCCCTCTTTCTGTACCATGTCCTAATATACCAGCACTACCACAAGGACAGATTACTCAGAAGAGATTTTTTTCAAGTTTTGATTTAATACGAGGGATTTTAAAATGCTGACTTACTATCAACATCTGAAAGTAGAAGACTGCCATCCTAAGAAATCAAAACCCTTTTCTCTTTCTGTCAATCCTCAACCATCACGCTTTTTTATTTTTCTTAACTATTTTTATGTCAAGGATAATTAGCTTTACACTACTCACCCCTAAGAGTTTTCCAGCATGCTATCTGAATGGGAGAAAATTTACTAGTTCCTCCATTACATAAATGTATATCTATCCCTGAGTCTAACACTTTTGTAGTAAATGTACTGGAAGGAAATGAAAAATGGAAAATGACATTTTCTTGTTAATCAAGTTTTTTAGAATCTCCTTTTATTCAGTCTCAGTTAAGTGTGTAAGTGTGTATGTAGTTCTGAAGTCATTTTATAATTTCACATATTTTTAAAATTCACTTATTTTTAATTGAGGGATAATATCTTTACAATATTTTTTTGGTTTCTGCTATACATCATCATGAATTAGCCATAGGTATACAAATGTCCCCTCCCTCTTGAACCTCACACCCACCTCCTACCCTTTCCCAGCCCTCTAGTTTGTTACAAAGCCCAGGTTTAATTCAGTTTCTGAATATCAAAATGCAGCAGTGAAAATCCACTGTTTAGAGCATACCCTCAGAAGTCTAAAGTCTTAAGTTACTGTTAACTGTATATGTGAATTATCCCTGTGATTGTGTGAAAGTCACTCAGTCATATCCAACTCTTTATGATCCCCTGTACTATATGGTCCATGGAATTCTCCAGGCCAGAATACTGGAGTGGGTAGCCTTTCCCTTCTCCAGGGGATCTTCCCAACCCAGGGATCAAACCCAGGTCTCCCACATTGCAGGCAGATTCTTTACCAGCTGAGCCACAAGGGGAATTATCCCCATAGTAGATTGTAAGATCTCTGAGTTCGGCATTCAGTTTTGAGTAATAGTGGACAAGACCATTGTACCACAAAAATAAGCCAATATGACTAAAAAGTAACAATATCCTGTACATTGGGCCTTTAATAAAAAACATTCAATAGTGGTTATGGAACACATTGAAAATGGAAAATTTATACTACTACAGTTCTGCACTTATCCTGGACAAAATAACATGGTAAGATTTGAACAACAGAATAGAGAGATTCGGATGGTGGTTGACTCAATGCATACTGTTTACCACCACAAGGTGAACAGACACATGGGTTTTGAGGTGTGTTCTTTGTGGAGAACATCCTAATGTGTGTCACAGAGGGATTTCAGAGAAAGAGGCAAATGTGGTTGCTTGCTCTCATGAGTCCTATTACATGGAGATGATAGCTCAGATCATCACAGTTGGCATTTCCAGATTAGGAGATAATTTCTATCTCACAAAAGCCAAGAGGAAATAGTACAGTCCTCTCATTGAATTAGGCCAGTCATTCTCATTATGTGATAGCACAGCAGAACAATGAAGACCCTGAGATATAGAACAGGATGATCCTTTTAGCTGGGTTCTTTAACATCCTGCTACTGAACCGTGCTGGGAAATTACATGCTAGCACATGGAGAGTAGCACTTTCTAATCAGGCTAATTAGCTCTCAAACACAGTTATTGAAGGGATTCCTTCTTCCACGCATATGATGATAAAGACAGAATCAAATAAGTCACCTTTTCTCTATTTTAAACCTCTCCTATGGAACATGTTACAATAGAAAGCTACTCTTCCATACTGTGATTGATTAAAAAAAACAGGGCCATGCATCAAGCAAGACTCGTCTGGGTCCACTGGTCTGGGTGTGGAGAAAGAAAGAAGGTTTGGGGGCCATATATCCAGGCAGTTTCTATAGCAGTGACTTAATGGTCTTTCCAGACTGGGTCAGAGGGAATTCATGGAGCAGTTTGGTCTAGCTAGACCTGTAGTTAGTCTAAGCAGTGTAGCCAGGCAATAGCAATGGAGATCTAGATGCTATATTAAGTTTCTTGACCCCTCACTTTGGCTTGTGCATGGCCATCTTCTTCTTCCTGTCTGCACATGGTCTCTCATCTGTACACATGCTCCCTTGCTAAATTTCTTCTACCTACAAGAGTACCAGTCAGATTAGATTCAGTTCAGTTCAGTTCAGTTGCTCAGTTGTGTCTGACTCTTTGTGACCCCATGAATCACAGCATTCCAGGCCTCCCTGTCCATCACCAACTCCCACAGTTCACTCAAACTCATGTCCATCAGGTCGGTGATGCCATCTAGCCATCTCATCCTCTGTCATCCCCTTCTCTTCCTGCCCCCAATCCCTCCCAGCATCAGGGTCTTTTCCAATGAATCAACTCTTCGCATGAGGTGGCCAAAGTATTGGAGTTTCATCTTTAGCATCAGTCCTTCCAATGAACACCCAGGACTGATATGCTTTAAGATGGTCTGGTTGGACCTCCTTGCAGTTCAAGGGACTCTCAAAGTCTTCTCCAACACCACAGTTCAAAAGCATCAATTCTTCGGTGCTCAGCTTTCTTCACAGTCCAACTCTCACATCCATACATGACCACTGGAGAAACCATAGCCTTAACTAGACGGACCTTAGGACCATGCTAAAGCTCACTCTTTCATTTTATTACTTCTTTAAATACCTCATCTCCAAATATAGCCACATTTGAGCTATCGAGAGTTATGGCTTTAACATGTGAATTTTGGGAGGGACCCAAGTCAGCCCACAGCAGCTGCCATACAGCCCATGAAAGCTGTAAGGAAAGACAGAAGCGTAACCTGATCCCTGACTTGTGATAAACTGATAGACTCCACATACCAGAGAACATTTATTCAAATAAATAAGAATCTGCTCAAAGTTTGAAATCCTGTTTTCACGGCATGGACAGTTCATCTCCTCTATCTGTAAGAATTCCATGAGAAGCTCTTTCAAATAATTTGGGAAAATAAAGCTGTTCTCAAAAGAATATAGTAGTTTGAGGAGATCATAGCATAATTTTAAACAAATATTCTGCTTAATGGGCCACTATAGGAAGAAATTCAATATTAAGTCTGCACAAATTCCTAATTCTAGTGGAAAACAATAGCATTTTATTCTCTAGGTAAGAAAAAGTAAAATTTAAGTCTTGCAACAAGTGTTTACGGAGTCCAACTCTGTATGAAGTCCTATACGAAGTGGTATATAAAATGAAGCTGGAAAACTTTACAGTTTAATATGGCTCCAATAAGAACATTTACAATGCCCAAACAAGGATTTTACACAGGACAATTTTATAGCCTAATTCTCCCAGAACACTATAGTTTTTAAAGTCTATTTTCCTAGTATCCCCTTTCTCTCAAAAAGTACCAAAATTTGCATGACAATTTATATGGTCACCTCAAATATAGAGAAATCAGAAATCTCGGAAAACATTTAACGATAAACGATTATAAATGGAAAGCAAGTCCAGAGAGCAATAATGAAAAAACAAAAAAAGAAACCACGAAAATTTCAATTCTGATGCAAAGTTTTCTAACAGTTAAAACCAGTTCACACATCACTGCATTCATATTCTTCACTTCTGGCACATATGTAGCTCAATTCCCACATTAATAATAAATGGGACATAGTCTTTGCATCAGGTGTATTTCACTTTTAACTTATGCTTATTTTTAACATCATTACTTGTTCTTCTAATTATTTAAACTAACTTTAAAATAGTTTACACTCAAACCAATGCCAGCTCAAATCAATGGAGACTGGTCATGACCGTGATGAATGTTCCAGAACCATGGGATAGCAAACAAGACCACAGATACAGCACAGAGTGCAGAACATTTTAGAAAAATGGTGCCCTATCAGTTCTGAATTAAGATAAAACTAAGTCTGAATTCATTATTTGGCTTTTGCTCACTCAGGTTCTTTCATTACTTTAGTTCTCTCCATGTCTTATTCTTTCTGGCTAGGTTGTTAAAATATAAAATGCAATATTAGCATTTTTTCTTAAATAGTTTACACACAAAAATAAACTCATTTTAAGTCTACAGATCAAAGGTTTTTGACAAAATATATACTTACGTAATCCCCCCATCAAGTTAAAGAACATTCCCATTACCCCCCAAATTTTCTCATCCCTCTGTAGTAAACCACTCCCACCCTTAGCCCCCAGAGGACCACCTGTCTGCTGCTTTCCATCACAATCGCTTTGCCTATCTAGAATTTCATATACATGCAATCATATAATATTACTTTTGTGTGTGTGTCTTGCTTCCTTCATTTAGAAAAATGTTTTTGAGAATCATCCCTGAAGTTCTGTATATTAGCTGTCTGTTTCTATTCTTTGGAGAGTACCTTTTAACTGCATGAATATACTTGTTAAAAAATCCACTTATCTATTAATAAACATCTGGGCTATTTGCAGTGCTTGGATATTATGAATAAAGCTCTGTGAACAAGACATATCTTTTTGTGTATATGTTTTCACACCTGTGGGTAAATGCCTACAAGAGGAACTGCTGGGACAAACAGTAAGTATACATATATTTAACTTATAAGTAACTGTCAGACTTTCTGAGTGTTTATACATTGTACACTCCCTACAGTAGGGTATGGGAGTTCCACTTGCTTCATGTCTTGGACAATTTGCTGGTATGTTTCAATATTCTCAGTTTCATCTTTGAGAGAGAGGAAGTTTTAAAAACCTGTGTGTAAAATCCTAGCTTCCAGAATGAATCCCTTGTCAACTTCTGCTTTTTTAAAAATATAAACTATATCTTCACTGCTGCTACTGCTGCTAAGTCGCTTCAGTCGTGTTTGACTCTGTGCGACCCCAGAGACGGCAGCCCACCAGGCTCCCCCGTCCCTGGGATTCTCCAGGCAAGAACACTGGAGTGGGTTGCCGTTTCCTTCTCCAACGCATGAAAGTGAAAAGTGAAAGTGAAGCCACTCAGTCGTGTCCGACTCTTAGCGACCCCATGGACTGCAGCCTACCAGGCTCCTCCATCCATGGGATTTTCCAGGCAAGAGTACTGGAGTAGGGTGCCATCGCCTTCTCCGATAACTTCACTAGCCTCAGTTTTTTCTGACAATCTCCTTTGGGGCATTTTAGGGAGATGGTCTCTCCATGATTCACCAATCTGACATTCTTAAGGGTACATTCCAATTTGTCATTAAACACAAGTTAAAAAGAAGAACTATACAAAAAAGGTCTTCATGACCCAGATAATCATGATGGTGTAATCACCAACCTAGAGCTGGACATCCTGGAATGCGAAGTCAAGTGGCCTTAGGAAGCACCACTATGAACAAAGTTAGTGGAGGTGATAGAATTCCAGTTGAGCTGTTTCTCCAAAGAAGACATACAGATGGCTAACAAACACATGAAAAGATGCTCAACATCACTCATTATCAGAGAAATGCAAATCAAAACCACAATGAGGTACCATTTCACGCCAGTCAGAATGGCTGCGATCCATAAGTCTACAAGCAATAAATGCTGGAGAGGGTGTGGGTGGTGGGAATGCAAACTAGTACAGCCACTATGGAGAACAGTGTGGAGATTCCTTAAAAAACTGGAAATAGAACTGCCTTATGACCCAGCAATCCCACTGCTGGGCATACACACTGAGGAAACCAGAAGGGAAAGAGACACGTGTACCCCAATGTTCATCGCAGCACTGTTTATAATAGCCAGGACATGGAAGCAACCTAGATGTCCATCAGCAGATGAATGGATAAGAAAGCTGTGGTACATATACACAATGGAGTACTCAGTTCAGTTCAGTTGGTCAGTCATGTCCAACTCTTTGCGACCCCATGAATCGCAGCACACCAGGCCTCCCTGTCCATCACCAACTCCCGGAGTTCACTCAGACTCATGTCCATCGAGTCAGTGATGCCATCCAGTCATCTCATCCTCTGTTGTCCCCTTCTCCTCCTGCCCCCAATCCCTCCCAGCATCAGAGTCTTTTCCAATAAGTCAACTCTTCGCATTACTCAGCCATTAAAAAGAATACATTTGAATCAGTTCTAATGAGGTGGGTGAAACTGGAGCCTGTTATACAGAGTGAAGTAAGCCAGAAAGAAAAACACCAATACAGTATACTAACGCATATATATGGAATTTAGAAAGATGGTAACGATAACCCTGTATGCGAGACAGCAAAAGAGACACAGATGTATAGAACAGTCTTTTGGACTCTATGAAAGAGGGAGAGGGTGGGATAATTTGGGAGAATGGCATTGAAACATGTATAACACCATATAAGAAACTAATCGCCAGTCCAGGTTCAATGCAGGATAAAGGATGCTTGGGGCTGGGGCACTGGGATGACCCAGAGGGATGGTATGGGGAGGAAGGTGGGAGAGGGGTTCAGGATGGGGAATACGTGTACACCCGTGGCAGATTCATGTTGATGTATGGCAAAACCAATACAATATTGTAAAGTAATTAGCCTCCATTGAAATAAATAAATTTAAATTAAAAAATAATATTTCAAATCCTAAAAGATGATGCTGTGAAAGTGCTGCACGCAATATGCCAGCAAATTTGGAAAACTCAGCAGTGGCCACAGGACTGGAAAAGGTCAGTTTTCATTCCAATCTCAAAGAAAGGCAATGCCAAGGAATGTTCAAACTATAGCACAATTGCAATCATCTCACACTCTAGCAAAGAAATGCTCAAAAGTCTCCAAGCCAGGCTTCAGCAATACATGAACCATGAACTTCCAGATGTTCAAGCTGGATTTAGAAAAGGCAGAGAAACCAGAGATCAAATTGCCAACATCTGTTGATCATCAAAAAAAACGGGCATTCCAGAAAAACATCTACTTCTGCTTTATTGACTATGCCAAAGCCTTTGGTTGTGTGGACCACAACAAACTCTGGAAAATTCTTAAAGAGTTGGGAATACCAGACCACCTGACCTGCCTCCTGAGAAATCTGTATGCAGATCAGGAAGCAACAGTTAGAACTGGACATGAAACAGCAGACTGGTTCCAAATAGGAAAAGGAGTACGTCATGAGAAACGCTCGTCTGGAGGAAGCACAAGCTGGAATCAAGATTGCTGGGAGAAATATCAACAACCTCAGATATGAAGCTGACACCACCGTTATGGCAGAAAGCGAAGAACCTAAAGAGCCTCTTGATGAAAGTGAAAGAGGAGAGTGAAAAAGTTGGCTTAAAACTCAACATTCAGAAAACGAAGATCATAGCATCTGGTCCCATCACTTCATGGCAAATAGATGGGGAGGCAATGGAAACCATGAGAGACTATTTTTGGGGGCTCCAAAATCATTGCAGATGGTGACTGCAGCCATGAAATTAAAAGATGCTTAATCCTTGGAAGGAAAGTTATGACCAACCTAGACAGCATATTAAAAAGCAGAGACATTACCTTGCCAAAAGGTCTGTCTGGTCAAAGCTATGGTTTTTCAAGTAGTCATGTATAGGTATGAGAGTTGGACTATAAAGAAAGCTGAGCACCGAAGAATTGATGTTTTTGAACTGTGGTGTTGGAGAAGACTCAAGAATCCCTTGGACTGCAAGAAGATCCAACCTGTCCATCCTAAAGGAAATCAGTCCTGAATATTCATTGGAAGGACTGAGGCTGAAGCTGAACCTCCAATACTTTGGCCTCCTGATACAAAGAACTGACTCATTGGAAAAGACCCTGATGCTGGCAAAGATTGAAGGCAGGAGAAGGGGAAGACAGAGGATGAGATGGCTGGATGGCATGACTGACTCAACGGACATGAGTTTCAGTAAACTCCAGGAGTTGGCAATGGACAGGGAGGCCTGGCGTGCTGTAGTCCATGGGGTCACAAAAAGTCGGACGCAACTGAATGACTGAACAGAACTGTACTGAAAGAGAATTAAGCATCTCAACAAAATGATACAAAACATTTTCATTATGTTGATTTAACTTTTAGTAGTAACAAATGTATTTTTTTCTATGCCTGAAATATTCTACACTTGGAAACAACTAGGGAATGACAGAATTTGTTTTTAACAATTGTATAATCAAAAACTTTTAAATATAAGCTTCTTATTTCCATTATAGACATATGTAGTATGTTAATGCTTAAATACTGAGATATTATTCAGCAATAATCCATAAATTTAAATAATTTCTCCATGTTTTAGGGTTTTTTGGTAAGTTAAATGAGATAGGTTAACAATAACAATATCTATTCCACAAAATTCTTGAGAAGATTAAATGAAGTAGTAGTTTTTAGAGAATTTAGCACCACTTCTTACTTCCTAGGAAATCCTCAACACATTTAAAAATGAATAAAAAAGGGTAGCCCAAACCACATATAGTGCTTCAACGTTATCAAATTCATATTTCCACCCAGAAAAGTCAATTTCTATCAGTTTTGGCTATCTTTATATCATTGTCTTCAAAACATGCCATTTAATAAACTGAAATTTTCCAGTGAGTTTTTGTTATTGTTTACTGGTTTTATCATTTCCCTTCCAATTTTTAGCACTTTATCAGCTGTATCTAGTTAAGAAGTTCTGCAATACAACAGAACCTAACAAAAATAAATGCTATTTTCTTCCTCTATGAGCTAGTTCTTTTATACACTTCTTAAATTTCAGTAGTATCCTAGAGCAATGACAAAAAGGACAACTGAGAGACTTCCCTGGTGGGCCAGCAGTTACGAATCTGTGCTTCCCCTGCAGGGGTCACAGGTTTGATCCCTGGTTGGGGAACTAAGATCCCACATGCTGCACTGTGCAACTGAAAAGAAAACGAACCACTGAGTGTATCTTTCCTGTATTTGCTCATTGCTTGTGTCTGCTTGCTTGTTTGGTTCTAGCCCTCCTCCTCCCACTGGAACACATTGACCTTATTTGTCCATATCCTTTTCATTACAAAAGACAGAATCAATAGCATTTCTTCTGATTTTAATATTGGGTTCATTTTAGAGTCTCCTGTAAAGAGATGATATTGTAAAGTGTTGTTACCCACAGGGAAATCCACATCATGGGTCCTCACATCTCTAACAAAAGTCTGTCTGCCTTTCAAATTCCAAGTAAGTGTGCTCCTGAAGTACTTTTGGAAATGCACTTCCATTATCAGATATATAATCAGGCAATGGGCCACAAGAAAAATAAAGGTGTAAATTGAAAAGGAAACTATTTGTAATAGCTTGAATTAAAGGACTGTGCTTCCAAGTCCTTTGACCTTCGCTGTCCTAATAGAAGTTATTCACAGGCGATGGCACCCCACTCCAGTATTCTTGCCTGGAAAATCCCATGGACAGAGGAACCTGGCAGGCTGCAGTCCATGGGGTCACTTAGAGTCAGACACGACTGAGCGACTTCACTTTCACTTTTCACTTTCATGCATTGGAGAAGGAAATGGCAACCCACTCCAGTGTTCTTGCCTGGAGAATCCCAGGGACGGGACAGACTGGTGGGCTGCCATCTATGGGTCGCACAGAGTCGGACACGACTGAAGCAACTTAGCAGCAGCAGCAGCAGCAGACTCATTTTTTAGCATATTATAATTCAGTTGGCAACTTCCTTGATGTCATAGGTGGGAGCCCTGGCTCTTAATAGAAAAACTTAAACAACCAAAAATCAAACCAAACAAAAACTCAATTTAGAGTGCTGTATTTCAACTGCTGCAGCAACTTCTAGTAATGATGTTTTGTCTAAAAGTTTTCATTTTTTATTTTCATTACCGTTAAACTCAATTTAAAAACTAAAGTGCTCTTGAGACAGTCGGTGTTGGGGGCCTCTGCTTAAGAGTAACCGGTTTGGGAAAATGGATCTCTATAAATCTGCTTCCTATTTCTCTCTCACTGAAAGAGTTCTTCTGTAAAATAAGTTTGATTCAGCATTAGCCTGAAATTAGTCCTCTTTAGAACTTTCGATCAAAATCTCTAATCTGTGCCACCCATCTTTGAATACCCATATGATTTCCCTAGGGGTTCCCAGATGGTGCTAGTGGTAAAGAACCCACCTGCCAAGGCATGAGATGTAAGAGACATTGGTTTAATCCCTGGGTCGGGAAGATCTCCTAGAATAGGGCATGGCAACCCACTCCAGTATTCTTGCCTGGAGAATCCCACGGACAGAGAAGCCTGCTGGGCTATGGTCCATAGGGTGGCAAAGAGTTGGACATGACTGAAGTGACTTAGCATGCATGCATGTGATTGCCATAAATATGTTTCCTTATACATTGGGCATTTCAGTTAATGTTTCCCAGACAAAAAGTTCTATAAATAATCAGGAACATCTGTATCAGAGAACCATGAAATGAAGTGCTATTAACATCTGTCCAGTATCTAGTTAATAGTATTGTGATTTTTTTCCCCCTAAAACTTAGGTAATTACTTGCTTGTTGGAATAAGATAGTAATTCACTAGAAACAAATGCAAATGTGAAGAAACATGCTGATGTTTGAAAACATTTTTCACAAGAACCAAGAGACAATATGTAATTTTCAGATTTTAAAAAACTCCTATTACAGTGGTTTTTATGTCCTTTTTCTTACATAGCATCTCTGGTTAACTAAATCTGAGTTAAAGAAAATAACTTTTCTCTTCCATTTACATTGACAAATTCAATGATTTGGAAAAGGCAGTGAGCTTGAAAAATGTGAAAATTGACTATGTAATGATGTTTATTAAAAGAATAAAAGTTTTACACATAAATAAATATATATTGTATTTCTTAAACTATGTTTATTGTCTACTTTGTCTATTCAAGACTTTTCCTGCTCTACTTTTTCTGTTTTCAAAACTAAGAATGATATAAGGATTCTCATTATATTATTTGTCAATAGTTTTAAAGCTAGAAGTCAAGTTACAGAAGGCTCATTCACCTACTTTACAACTGAGAAAGTAAAAGCGCAATGATCTTGGGTGACCTGCTCAAAGTCACAGAGTTAGATAAAGAGTGTGGAAGAGAAATAATTCACTTGCCTGTGTGTTAGGAGTTTGTTCCATTAATCTGTGCTGTGACAGATTATCCCAGTTTCCCTTTGGGCTATGGGTGAAATATTATGTTCACAATCACTAGATGGGTATTCTACAAAAATGCACATTAAATATTAGACTTAAAAATTATACTATATCTAGTAAGACGATTTTCTTTAGTTTTAGAATATTTGATAAGCACACAGAAATTGATATGCATTTGACTCATTAGTGAAAAGACAAAATGTAAGTCATCTTCCTATAATGCAAAACCCAACTTTTGTGAGATCAAACAAGTCAATACTAAAGGAAATCAATCTTGAATATTCATTGGAAGGACTGATGTTGAAGCTGAAGCTCCAATACTCTGGCCATCTAATGCGAAGAGATGACTCATTAGAAAAGATCCTGATGCTGGGAAAGATTGAAGGCACGAAGAGAAAGGGACGGCAGAGGACAAGATGATTGGATGGCATCACTACACAATGGACATGAGTTTGAGCAAGCTCTGGGAGATGGTGAAGGACAGGGAGCCTGGTGTGCTGTAGTCCATGGGGTCACAAAGAGTCAGACATGACTGAGAGACTGAACAACACTTTTATGCATAGATTACTAATATTCACACTTTTAATATTGAAAAAGAAGGGAAGAGGTCAGGGCACCACTTTTGAAAGAAGGACCTTGCCCAAGGACACAACATAAACTGATTAGAATCAAATGAGTCCAAGATGGCAGATAAGTCAACTTCAACTAGACTTTGATCCTCAGGGCATGCTCATTGTAACATCAGCAAGCTAAATGACACACCCAGAGGCACCACGAGAGTTCCAAGACTGACCATCAAAGACCAAAAAGTGGACCCAGTTCCTGGAAATCTCCATCCTTTCTCCAAAACAGTTGAAATAATCCTGCCACTCATTAGCCTATGAAGTTACCCAGCCCATAAAAGCTAACCACACCATATTTTGAGGCTGCATTTGCCCTCCGAGATAGCCCACATGCTTGTTTGTGGAATGTGTCTCTCTCTAAATAGATCCACTTCTCACCTATCACTGTGTCTCTTGCTGAGTTCTTCATGTGATGAGACATCAAGAACCTGAGTTTCACTAGGTTCTAAAACCAGGCATGGGATCTCAGTTGGAAGACTATGGGTTTTGGCTAGGTTCAAGTCCTGGCCACATGGGTTCAAGACTCAATCTAAGATGAACGGTTTCAATATCATATCAGTTAGGATTTGGTTGGTCTATATATAATAGAAAATCTAACATAATAGTGGCTGGAACACAGGTACTCTGCCATGTAAAAGTAGTCAGGTGGTTTACAATACAAAGTTGACCAATAGGTTTCATGAATTTATTGTGAAGTAAAACCCTTTATTCGTTCCTTGCTTTCTCCATCCTTGGCACGTGAGTCTCATCTGCATGATTACTTCATGGCCAAAGACATGGCAGCTGGAACCTCAGCCGCCAGTCTGCTTTCCAGGAAGCAAAAAGGTAGACAAAGAAAAGCACAGAATGTCCCTTCTTGCCCCTGTGGCAACACTAATGTAGCTTCCAGAAAAGTCTCAGACAATGCTGCTGTTAAGATACTTTTTGCCAGACTTTAGACACAAGACCCACACCCACCTACAAATGAAACTCGAACATATACTTTACTGTAGCTTAGTCACTTAGTCCTGTCCAGCTCTTTTGCAACCCCATGGACTGTAGTCCATCAGGCTCCTCCATCCATGGGATTTTCTAGGCAAGAATACTTCAGTGGATTGCCACTTCTCCTCCAGGGGATCTTCCAAGCCTAGGGATGGAACCTGTGTCTCCTGCACTGGCAGGTGGGTTCTTTACCACTGGGAAGCCCTGCATACTTCATGTTGGACGCATAGAAAAGAGACAGTGACACTGGGTGGACAAATAGTATCCATTCAACATATGTGATTTGGAAAATAAGGTCCCATGAAACTTCAGTTTGCAGCTTTGAAAAATATACCAGCAGGACAATATAGTAAAAAGTGCTTAAGATTGTACCTCAAAAGACTGTGGTATAATTTTAGATATACTTCTAAGACAATGGGTCACAAGTAAATCCTTGAAAATTGGTGCACCTTAGTTGACTCACTTGTACAATAAAAAATGAAAATTGTCTTTGAGATCATGTAAGGTAATGCCAATGACAAAGATACCAAATGTGAAAGGATTTTGGAAAAATATATTTGTATTTGCACATGCCAGTGTGTAAGTGTCTGCATGTATGTAGTATGTATGTATATAAATAGTTTTTAAAATAAATATCTGAAACTTATTACGACATTTTTAAAAATTAAATAAGCACCAGTATAATTTTCCTTAACATTTCTATGGAAACTAAATAGATCTAAGTGCTAGGACACTACTGAGGTGGTAGTTTCATTTCCACGTTACCCATTCAGTTGTGATCCATTTTTATCATAAATCTCCTACAGTACTTTTTTATAAAAATTTTCAGACTGAGTTTACTTAGAAAATGATTTAAAATGTTTAATAACCTAACTATCAAAATCACATACACATAAAAGAAGTTGATGTTGGGATCACCAAGTTAATAGTGAACTGTTGCTTAATCTGTTTTTCTGAGCTAATTTGTCAAATTAAGCACGAACATTTGGGTCCTAAAACTGGATGAAAAGATTGATGGTATCATATAAGACTTCGGAGGTTTCAGTGTTTAAAATTACATTATGATATCCTCACTGTGCAAACTGCAGCAACTGTTCACATAATTTAGTCACTTATGCAACCCTACGGTATAAATTGGTACTGAATCATACTTCTTGGTCATCAAACAAATGACAACTTCTTTCTCATTTTAGTCTTTGTAATAGAATGTTAATATTCTATTTCTTAATCCTTTGTGCATGGCATGTTTTCCCAGTACTTTAGTCTTCAAATATATAAACTGAAAACTAAAATGAATTAACATTTCTTCTCCAGTTAATAATAAAGTTAAAATATATAATGTAACTTTATACAGGCAAATTGGTTTTATTAAATAGTAAATCTAAGTGGTCTCTAAAGAAAACCACAGAAATGTAAATATCAAGGAAAAGATACTTTAAAATTGAACTAGACAGTGTGATTTCAGAAGGAATATTAATCCTAAATCTTCTCTAAGTAACTTAGAACACTTAACTGTGAAAGCTCTAGATTGCCAAATATTATAAAATTAAGTACTACTGGCATGAGCTACAAAATCGTCTTCAAAAATTAATATCAGCCATTTCTCTTTCTGTAAATAGTCCATAAAAAAGTACATTAGATAATATTAGACTATCTGCTACTAACTGTGGGAGGGTGCTTATTCTGATTTCAATTTCTTAAATATCGATTTCAGTAGACATCATTTATTTATTTGGCATAATTTATTTTTCATTAACCCCAGTAGTTAACCTAACCAAGATCTCATGTTTAAACTGAGAATACAATTTGAACAATAGACATTAATTGTATTTAATAAATGCTTTGACAAATATAACAGCTCATTTTCAGACCCTATATATTTATTGAATTTCATTTATGAATCTGGGGATAGACATAGAGTTAATGATTAGTACAAACATTTATATAGCTGCAGATTTCAGAAAGTTAACAACTGAGTCATCACCCTTTCCAGAAAAGAAAGTTCTGATAAAACCCTTCTCACCATCTTAAACGTTACACACACACACACACTCTAATTTCTGTACTTTGCTAATTAATTGTATGACCCTGGTGCAGAGTAGGTACCCTTCCTATCTCCATACAGAGACTATTAATTGAAATTTGTATACCCACTTTTATATTTGCTATTTTTCCCTCCTTTCTTGTGGCTGCCCCACTGCTCCTTTATTTTCTTCTTAGCACTTGATACACCCTGACTATTGGATATTTAATTTTTCGCTTGTTCTCGACTCTCAAGTCCAGAATGAAAAGCAGGAATTTTGTCACTTTTCCCCATGACCCTGTCTTTCTCTAGCCACTGAGTCACGTTTGGAATGCGCAAAGTGCTCACTCCACCGCAATTTGTGGATGTGTGAATAATCCAATTACCATCACATCACTGTCTCTCAGCTGGTGGCTCAGGTGGTAGAGAGTCTGCCTGCAGTGCAGGAGACCTGGGTTCGATCCCTGGTTTGGGAAGATCTCCTGGAGAAGGGGATGACAACCCTCTCAAATATTCTTGCCTGGAGAATCCCATGGACAGAGGAGCCTGGTGGGTGACAGTTCATGGGCTCGTAAAGAGCCAGACACGACTGAGCGACACACACACACACACACACACACACACACACACGTTGGTGTCTGTCTTACCTCTCCTCTTGTCCTCTTCTAAATGATTCTCCACACTGCTGCCTGAACAACATTTTCAAAACCAGATCCTGCGGCTCTTCTGCTTATAATCCTTCAAACCTGCCATTCTCATAAAATAAAGGCCAGGTCTGTGACGTGGCTGATAAATGCCCTCAGCACTGGACCTCTGCTCGACTTGCCTTTTCTACTTTACCTTCTCTCTCCACGCACTTCATCTGCACTGACCATCTTTCCCCAGTGATGTCCTCCCAAACCACAGTCCCTTAAAGGGGGTCTCTTCTGGCCTCTCACCCTCCTTATAGGATCCTGACCTTGAGATTTCAATTCAACTATCTCCTTCCCAAGGAAAGTTTTCAAATATTCCCAGAGTTTTAAGATTTCCCAGTACAGCAATTCTCCTTTTTACAAGGTCCTCAGAGGATGCCTTAAACCATGGACTGTACCAAACCTCACATAAGCTATGTTTTTTTCCTATACATACACACCTACGATTATGCTTCATTTATAAATTAGGCATGTGCATGCTTAGTCACTCAGTCATGTCCGACTCTTATGCACAGTAAGAAATTAACAATGGTAACGAATAAGAAAATAGGAGAATGATAACCATATACTATAATAAGAGTTAGGTGAATGTAGGCTGTCTCAAAATCTTACTGTACATATTTAAAGCCTTTTCCATCTTAATTAAGCATTTATCACATACAGTGGATGTGACTTTTGCAGTATGAGGTGACATCAAAACCAGAGCATATTTTTCTTTCTTCACAATTTCACGGACAGAAAATTCGTTTTTACTGTAGATTTCAACATATGATATTTTTTCTTTCATTATTAAGTCATTATTAAGTCAAGAATGTTCATATTTTCACTTGAAGGAAGCCCGTGAAGGCTCCTCTCTGGCATTTCCACATTGCCAGCATCACTGCTCTTGTGGTTTGGGGCCATCATATAAAATAAGGGTCACTTGACCACAAGCCCTGGATTCTGCAACAGTCACTCTGGCGAAGCAGCTACTGAGTGGCCAATTGTGAGTAAAAGCTGGACAAAGGAAGGCTTCATGTCGCAGTGGAGAAGGAACAGGATGAAGGGAAATGTCATTGTGATCCTCAGAACGATATACAACTTAAAACATGATTTGTTTCTTTCTGGAACTTCCATTTAATAATTAAAGATTGCAGTTGATCTCAGGTAACTGAAACTGCAGAAATCAAAACCATGGATGGGGCGTGGGGGCTACTGTATAGACTAGCTACTTATACATTTTATTCTCTGTATTTATCACTTAAGCTATATTTTTATAGCATCATTTGATAAACATCTATTTTTCTCCACTCAGTTTTAAAGCTCAATGGAGATAGAAGTGGCCTCTATTTCCCCTGCTTGGTATGGACCAATTGCCTAAGAGTACATAAAAACCATTTTTTAAATAATTAAGTGAAGGCCATGTACGCTGGCATTTGAGGTTGCATTGCTGTCTCACAGAACCCTCACTGTCATCTCCGTGTGTGAAAAGTATTCACACTGGCTTAGGAAAAAAATAAATAAAAATCTTAACTCACAGAAACTTTTCTTTGCTCCAGTGAACCTTTTAATACAATAAATTTAAGTTCACACAACATGTTCAATCGCCTCACATTTTAGCACTAAAAAATCTCCTTAATGTAACAATGAAATAAAATCCCTCCAAGAACATCTACTATTATCAATGATATATATGATTTCTATTTTGATGAGAGACAATCTTATATAAACGATTAGGAACACCAGTCTTGGTAAATAGCATTATTTTTGATAAAGTAACAACATTCTTCATTTTTGTAGGTGTGGGGAACTCTTAAGTTCTATCATCAGCAATAATGTTGAAAACTTCCCATTGTTATTGGTATGTAACTGACCCCCACAATGCCCCATGATACTCATGAACAAGGTTCCTAGATATCCTCCTCAAGACTGTGTCTTCAAGGCTAGTCCTACCTCCAATCTCCAGCAGCTTTATTCAATGTCAAAGGCTGAATCATTCCTCCCCAAAGGAGCTTACATTGAGACACCACAAGTATATTCTTTATGATCCTCATAATATTTATTTTTTAAGAATTATTTTCAAGCATAAGACAGGAACATATTGAGATGTGGTGGTGATTATATGCCTATTCATATGGAGGCTGGCTGGCTACAGTCCATGGGATAGCACAATTTAGTGACTACCCCACCATCACCACCACCACCATGTATATGTCAAAAAATCCCACATACCAGAACCCACCCACTTACAATCAATTAATCTATGACAAAGGAGGCAAGAACAGGGTGGTGTGGGGCAGGAACAGTCTCTTTAACAAGTTATGTTGGGGAAATAGGACAACTACATGTGAAAGAATGAAATTGTATCATTTTCTAGCACCACATACAAAAATAAACTCAAAATGGATTGAAGACTTAAATGTGAGGCTGAAACCAGAAAACTCCTGGAGAAAAACTTAGGCAGAACACTTTTGGACATAAGTCATAGCAATATGTTTTTCGATCTGTCTCCTAAGTCAGAGGAAATGAAAGCAAAAATAAATAAATGGAATCCAATTAGACTCACAAGCATTTGCATAGCAAAGGAAATCAACAACAAAATGAAAAGACAACCTACTGAATGGGAGAAAAAATGTGGAAATGATATGACCAATAAGAGGCTAATGTCCTCAATATATATTAATAAATAGCTCATACAGCTCAAAATCCAAAAAACAAATAATCCGGTTAAAAAAAAAAAGAATAGGCAAAATGACTGAATAGACATTTTTCCAAAAAGGAAATGCAGATGTTCAACAGGCACATGAAAAGGTGCTCAACATTGTTAATCATTGAGAAATGCAAATCAAAACCACAATAAGACATCATCTCACACCTGTCAGAATGGCTATCATCAAAAATACCTCAAGTTACAAATGCTAGTGAGGCTGTGGAGAAAAGGCAAGCCTCGTACACTGGTGCTGGGAATGTAAATTGCTGCACTCACTGTGGATAACAGCATGGAGGTTCCTCAGAAAGCTAAAAATAAAACCGCCATATAATCTAGCAATTCCACCCCAGGGTATATGTCTGAAGAAAATGAAGACAATAATTCAAAAAGATGCATGTACCTCAATTTCCATAGCACCATTTCTTAGAAAAGCCAAGATAGAGAAGCAACCTGTGTCCATCAACATGAGAGGTTAAGAAGTTGCGGCATATGTATGTATGTGTGCACACACACACACACACACACACAGTAGACTACTACTCAGCCATAAAGAGAATGAAATTTTGCCATTTGCAATAGCATGGATGGACCTGAGGCTAGTATGCTTAGTGAGATAGGTCAGAGAATGCAAAGCTTTTATACCACTTATATGGTGAATGTAAAAACTAAAACAAACTAGTGGACATAACAAAAATTTTAAAACCCACATATATAAAGAACAAACTAGAGGTTACCAATGGGGAGAGGAAAGAAGGAGGGACAAGATAGGGGTAGGGAATTAACAGGTGTAAACTACAATGTACAAATCAAATAAGCTACAAAGATACATGGCACAGCACAGGGAATATAGCCAATATTTTTTGACAACTATAAATGGAGCATAAAATTTATGAATCACTTGCACACCTGAAACATATAATGTTGTAAATCAATTATATTAATACTCAATTAAAAAACAACAAATCATATACAATGACAATTGCTGATACTTATGTAAGTTGCATGTCAATAAAGCCGATTTCAAAACATGAAAAAAGAGGGACTAGAAACCCTCAGGTTCAGAGGATTAAACTGCAGAGATTGAGCATTGTGGCTCTGCCTTTCTCTGAGCATTCCTTGAAATGGCATACTCAGATTACGGGAAGAATTTCTTTGAAGGGCCTTTAGATGAAGAAAATGTGATTCTTACATTGTATCCAGTTAATGAGGAAATTATTGAAGACCATCAAGTGGAACCAGGTGTTTCCTCAACTTCACAAGTCAAAGAGGAGGCACTGATTACAAATAATCAAGTTCCTCTTCCTCAAACAAATGAGCTTGAGGAAGATTGTCCAAGTTCTAGCTTTAGAAGATCATTTTGTCCCTTGCCGACCACATTGCCTCCGATTAACGATGTGAGTCGGGACACTTTGCGGAACTGGTGCCAACAACTTAAGCTGAGTACTGACGGCCAGAAAATAGAAGTTTATCGGAGACTCCAGGAAGATGCTTTTCCTGAAAAAGATCAGTATATTCCTAAATCATCACGGGAGGCCCGAATGCACTCATGTTCAAGGAAGCACAGCATGGTGACCAAGAGGGGAAGTGTACAGAAAAGGAAGATGAGTGAGAGTCAGGAAAGGACTAACATGGTTGAGGTGGTAACTTCACCTCAGGTAGCCATGCTGGCAGCATGGTCAAGAATTGCGGCAAAGGCTGTTCAACCAAAGGCTGTGAATTCACGTGCCCTTCGTGCCTCTGAATCCCTTCTGCCACAAGCCTCAGGTGTCCGGTGGTGTGTGGTCCATGGCAGACCACTCTTGGCAGACACAGAAGGTTGGGTTCGCCTGCAGTTCCAAGCAGGTCAGACCTGGGTGCCTGACACCCCCAGGAGGATGACCTCCCTCTTCATGTTACCTGCCTGCACTTTTGCACCCCCAGACCTGGAAGACAACCTGTTATACCCTGAATGCACTAAGAGGAATAAGAAGATTATGAAAAGATTAATCACAATGGGGAGGAGGAAGAAACCTGGTTTGGATACATCAACATCATTGCTTTCAAATGGACCACGTTTTAAAAAAGAATAAGTGATTACCAGCAGGGAAGGAATGGGAGGTGGAGAAATGGGTGAAGAGGGTAATTTTATGGTAATCATGGTAACTAGATTTTTGTAGTATCAAATATCGAATTACTATGTTGTATATCTGTAGTGGGTGTGTGTATGGGTGTGCTCAATTACTCAGTCATTCACTTGTGCTTGATTCTTTGGGAACTCATGGACTTCGGTCTGCCAGGCTTTGCTGTCCATGGAATTTTCCAGGCAAGAATACTGGTGGAGGACTTGCCATTTCCTTCTCCAGGGGAAACTTCCTGACCCAGGGATCAAACCTGCATCTCCTGCATTGGCAGGAGGATTCTTTACCACTGTGCCATCTGGGAAACCCTGTACATTTGTAACATAATGTTTTATATGGTTTTACCTCAAGTTTTACAAAGCTAGAATTCACCACTGAAGTCATCTGGTCTTGGACTTTTGCTTGATGAGAAGTTTTTGATTATTGATTCAATATCCTTACTAGTAATTAGGGGAAAAAGGATAAATGGTGGAGAGCCCACAGTTAAAGTGATTCACATCCCAATGACTGCTATACTCTGTTCTCACCATCCTCCGTGTGGCCTGATGCCTTAAGTACAGATGGGAATGTCTGTATTCTGTACTTAAGGTTTACCTGAAAGTGACTGTTACTACCTATATATTGATAGAATGTAACTTGGTTTTGTTTTAGTTAATACAGTTTTTTAGCAGTTTTTGACTTAATGCTGGATAATCCTTTGTCTGGATGTACCGTAATATATCCATTCATATCTTGAAGGCCACCTTGGTTACTTCCAAGTTTTGGCAATTATGAATAAAGCCGCTATAAACAAACAAACAAAAAAAACATGAAAAAAGAACTTTGAGAATAAATGATATCAACATATTCCCAAAGTGGGCGCCCACATTGGTGCAGAGAGAAATGATTAGTGGTCAGACTTTCGGAGGAGGCAGAAGGCGGTGTTGCCTGCAGCGGCCTCTGCTGGGAGGGCTGGGTCAGGGCTGGGAGAGGCAGCTGTAGCGAGCCGGTGAAAGTCGCTCAGTCGCGTTCCACTCTTTGCGACCCCATGAACTACACAGTCCATGGAATTCTCCAGGCCAGAATACTGGAGTGGGTAGCCTTTCCCTTCTCCAGGGGATCTTCCCAACCCAGGGATTGAACCCAGGTCTCCTGCACTGCAGACGGATTCTTTTACCAGCTGAACCCCAAGGGTACAACCTGAGGAGGTGGCGCCAGGCATGTCCTAGACGTGGTGGAGCCACATGTTGACTAGCAGTTGGCAGAAGACTCTTGTCGTCCACCTTCCAACAAAACAAAGCACAGCAGCAACAGGAAATATCACCTAAAGATCTTTTGATAAACTGGACCTGTCTCTGGAAATGGCAAAAAGCAGGAGTTTCATATCTGCTGTCCTTTCGATGGGCCCCGTGCCCTTCAGCTAGCTCTGCCTGCCAGCCTCGTCCCCTAGTCATCTTGGGGCCTGCTCCCTGCGGGCGCTGCAATTCACAAGCCCCATCTACATGCCTGAAGTCTGTGCCCTCCGAGCCCTTCTCTCTCCTCTGCACCCATCATCCTATGTCAGCTGTCTCATCTGCTCTCTTCATTTCTACCTGTCAAAACCCCATCTGCTCTTTAAGGCCCAACTCAAATGTCACTGTTTCCATCATCTTACTGCAATGGTAGATTTATAGCATCATTTCATTGATTTTACTCTGTTACCGGAGTCAGTTCTTCTAATTTTTTTTTTTTTTTTTTTGCATTCTGATAATTTGATCTTTTTATGAGATCCTCCCTCCTTCCTTAGAAATATATGTGACTGATTTTCACCTCAATGGAATGACCAAAGACAAGTGATTGAGGAAAACAGCACATGTATTCTCATGGAAGATAATTTTACTGCCCCCTTTAGTAACCATTTTATATCTCCAATTCCCACATGGTTCATTTCAGAAAGGCATCACAGCATTTCAGTCTATTGTTTCTTAAATGAGAACAAATCCTCAAGTTTATTTTCATGTCTTCTTTGGCCACCAGTTTTCAGCAAGCATGCTTATCACTTTTCAGTTGAGCTAAAAAGAAACAAAAATTCTTTCTTGATTGCTTTGTTATCTGTGCAATGGATGCTCATTCATTTTGTTCAGTAAGGAAGAAGAGTGGCTGTGATGAACTCCCTCCAACATGTATTTGTTGTGCCAGAAAACACTATTAATGGCTAAACTGCTGAGAATGTGGCACCCTTGTAAAGAATGAGCATTCAAAGCATTCAAAATTTAATTCCAGATATACAAGCAATAATTCTCAAACTGTCCAGGTTCTGCTAATACAGAATGACACATTTGAGAAGAAAACATTCATTTCCTTCCTGGTGCATTTCCAAGCTGTCTGAGAAGCTGAAATTTTCTATTACATAAAAAAAGGCCACAAATATTCTTCAGTGATTGTCCTTGATACACAGTCCCTCAGGCTCAAAAAGAAAACAGCTCTCATTATGCTGTCACTACAAAGTGCACATACTGTGTGTATAAAGAGCAAAAGCAAATAAATAAATAAAGTCCACAACAGAAACATGAGCGAAAATTGCTGCAACAACTTCATTACTAGGGATTTTAAGATGCTAAAGAGGTAACGAGTAGGAAGGTACAAGGAGAAAAAATGGATGTTAAGATCTGCACAACTAGTGTGGATTTTCCCAAGGGCAAACTTCACTTTTATTAACCATCTAAGGCAGAAATAAATATAACGTATGGTGGTATCTGCAGACTGCTATGACATCTTTACTGTTTCTGGTAAAATAATTTAGCAACTGCACCCAAAACCAGTCAACAGAATACTCCCTTCAATCCACAGTATTTATGTCTTCAATTGGTATTTTCATTTAATATCATTTCAATGTAATTTTTAATCCTTACTCTTATATCTGCTATTTCTCGACCACATAGGGTGGTTTTTCTGGCAGCAAAATACAGCCAGTGTGGGAGAAGTTTACATCTGGTACTTGGCCAGTAGGAAGGTGCCAATGGTGGGGAGAAGCCATGGATCATTAGCTTCACTCGTACCTTTTCTATTATATTTCTACCAAAATATGCTAGGTACTGTTTTAGGTATTAGGTTAATACGGATGCCTATGTGACAAGGGTGGTGCAAATGACTATTAGGAATATACTATTTGCTAAATCTAGATGATGTTAGAATTTCACATTTTAGCAGTAGTTGGCAACCAGAATTTCTATCTAATGATCCTCCCTGATGTGAAGAACTGACTCATTGGGAAAGACCCTGATGTTGGGAAAGATTGAAGGCAGGAGAAGGGGACGACAGAGGATGAGATGGTTGGATGGCATCACCAACTCAATGGACTTGTTTGAGTAAACTCCGGGAGTTGGTGATGGACAGTGAAGCCTGGCGTGCTGCAGTCCATGGGATCGCAAAGAGTCGGACACGACTGAGCGACTGAACTGAACTAAGTTCTATGCTAAGTCAAGATCCAAGTAGGAGCAAAAACGACTACTAAAGCAATTTCTGGACTAAACATCCTCCCAGAAAAATAATTCATAAAATGGGCCTAAGCCATGTGTATAGTTACACAGGCTGTCCAATGCACATGGACAGCCGGATGAGGAATGTCTGGGCCTGAAATCCAGCGCCTACTCTACTTTCCAAGCCATCTAGCCTGGCATGGAGTTGCATCTCCATAGAGAATAAGCCCTCTTTAATAGCTGCATAATATATGGGTCCACACACTAAGACACTCACCACATGCATAGGACACAGCCCACTCAGAAGATGCACTTTATTATAATTTGCAGAAAATACCCTCTAGGCTAGGAACTGTGGTTTTCATAAATCTGGAATCAGTGTGCTCAAGAGCTTAAGAATTGGAGATGGAGAATCAGGACAGAATCACTGGGTCAGGGAAAGGAGAATGTGAGAATGCCACGTACGGGATGCTAGAGAATTCCAGAAACCTTCACAGGGATCATAATGTCCAGGTGAGTTTGAAATATGTGATTTAAAGTACCACAAAAACACCTCGCAGTAGGAGAAGGGGCACCATGATGTCTCAAGGCAGCACAGTAAAGATGTCCTCAATACTGTTAATGTGTCCGGCCTCCATTCAGGATTGGCCTGAGATCCGGGACAAAGCAGGGCGCATGTGGGGGGAGACTAAAGATCCAGCTGAGACACTGTAAGAGGGCTGGGTGTCTGAGAAAGGCCCTGAGCACCCTCGCTCGTGCTAGGGTAGCCTCAGTCCTACATGAACTGGGCAACTCAGACCCAGTCCACGCACCATTATGGCTCTAAGCTCTGGGTCTCGGAGCTCCAGCAACGCTGCATGAACTAGCGTGAAGAAACATGCATGAAAATGTTATCAGCTCTGATCGATCACTACACAGTTTGACTGCAAGTGCTTTTGCAAATCCGCCTTGTTGTTTAGTTCCAAAGTCATGTCTGACTCTTTGCAACCTATGGACTGTAGCCCATCAGGCTCCTCTGTCCATGGGATGTCCCAGGCAAGTAGGTTGCCATTTCCTTCTCCAGGGGATCTTCCTGACTCAGGGATCAAGCCCACGTCTGGTCTCCTGCATTGCAGGCAGATTCTTTACCACTGAGTCACCAGGGAAGCAAATCTGTGTACCAGCCAACAATTCCATGTTCAAGCCTTGCAAGCCATCCATAGCATCTTTCCTTTTTCATTCATTTTTGGGTATACATGTCATAATTCACTTTCTCATAGAAGAGAACTATATAAAACAATCTGGGGTTCTGTATTAGATATTTCTTTCTTACCTACATGGTATGGTTCTAAAAGGCCACAATGGTGAGTTCACACAACTGCTACTTTGCTTTGCTGCATATCATAGCCAATAACCAAATCCCACTGTCCCCATCCCCATACTGCAAGGAAAACAGGTAAGACAGGCACGTATATCAAAGTGAACACATCACCAGCCTTGGCGTAATACATTTCAGCATGCGTGACTAGTAGGTGAGTTTGCCAGTGCATAAGGGACAGTAACTTCCACTTTTAAAAATTCATTTGGCATTTGAACTTACACTGCATACTGAGCACAATCCATGTTCCTACTGAGACTATAAAATTTAACCTTCTAATAAGAACCGCAGTTTCCATGAGTGACCATGTCATTATATTAGGTTTCTCAGGTTGCTCCTTCACAGAACAAGCAATCCAGTGGCAGAAAGCTCTGTTTCCTACCAGCTGAAATCACCTTCTTGCAAAGTGCCATATGGGAATCAGAATCACTCTTCAAGGAATTTTAAAATATAATCACCAACATTGGCTCCAGGTAGGCACTTAACCTCTCTTTCCTATACACTTGGTTTGGGAAATTTGGATATGATGCTTGGTGTGCAGCAGACTGAGCTGGAACAAGAGTGTTTCACAGGTCGGAAATTCTACCATCCTTATCCTAAGGTGGAAATTCTATAGCAGACTCTCAGCTTCCCTTTCTGTCTCGAGCACAGCTGTAAAAGGCTCTTTATACATGGAAATGTTTGCTGAGTCTCCAGGGAAAAAGCTGTGGTTTACTCTTCAGCAAAGCAACAGGAATATCAAGATGTCCCCGCAAGGCATTAGCTCTTGACAGGAGCCTGTTATGACTCCCAGGGGCTTCCTTTAGTTGACGGCGCTCAAGGTGTACAGCTGTCTCCAGAGACTGTCCAGAGTTTGTCCAGAGGGCTGGGGGCAGGCAGAGGTTAGCATCTAACATATGGGCTGGATATTTAGTAGAAGGAACCTGAAGCAATGTGTTTCAGTGTGAGACTTTCATCTCAGGTAATCTTCCAAGAATCGATGTATCATTTTGAAGCATCAGTGCCCCTACATTAAAGTGATGCTCAGGCTTTAACTCAGCGGAACGACTTCCCCGCACTAGCTCTCAGGCCTCTCAGGACCACACCCTAGGACTTTCACGTGACAAGGGGTGACCTAGGCCGCCCTTCTGCCCTTGAGCATCTGACAGTGTTAATTATACTCCAGACCCAACTCTTTTCAATAACCTCAAACTCAGAGCACAGCAAGCACAAGCATAACCTTTGATAATGATTTACTATTAAATTATGTTAATGTGACATTTGTTACCTATTTCTCCTAAAATCAAGAAGTCTGAATACTGATGTCACATGGGTATCCGCTGTGACCAACAGGCCTTATCCTGTACTTCAGCTCTCAGAACATCTACTGAAAAATTTCAGGTCACTGATAATTCAAGTAGTGAAAAAGCCCACTTTACTAGGAATGACCCCACAAATAAGCAGATTTCAAATATTCTAGACCCTTCTCCTTAGTAATAAATATTTTATAATTTTATTTAAATCACATAATACAAATGTGTATGTATAACTGAAAATTTGTTTCTATTCATTCTATATTCTTTTATTCTATCCCTAAAGACATCATAGTTACACCCTACTAAACTGATTTTACGATCCATACATAGGTTCAGAGCAACAGTTTGATGAAAACTCTTACAAGCAGTAGAGTCGTTTGCAGAGTGCCACTAAATGCTGGAAGATCTGCTCATGAACTGTGTTTCTCATTATCAGAAGCAGCAATGAGGATATTAGCAGAAAGTATTGCTCCAGAAAATCAAGGTTAAAAATGTACACCTTTAAGCTGACATAGCCTCTAGTCTAGGATCCCCAACTGCATGCACCGTGTATGAACTTTTGTAGATACTGCTAGTCAGTCATTGCCAATCAGTAATTTCTTTTTTTTTCTCCCAAGCTTAGACAAGACTTCTCTCCCTCCTTAGTACTGAATTCCAGGTAATAACTCCTAGATTATTGTAACTGATGGAAGAAGTAACTGCTACTTGCCATCTGACCTCTATTCTTTATTTTAAATGTCAATTTTGTGTCATCCAATTCAACACTTCTAGATAGGTGAAGAACTTAGGTGAGAAGAAAGGCAGGGATAAGAGCTACGTGACTAGGAACAACCCAAGGGGCTCCCCTAGCCGATGAGAACTTGGGCTGGTGGTTAGATTGTACTGCATAAAACTGCATCATCTTGCTCATCCCGATCCCTAATGTTCTGAAATTTCTGCTCCCCAAATTTTAATCATATGTCATCATTTTTCCATGAAAGTCTAGGTTGACAAACGAGCTGACAGAGGTACTTGTGCATGTTCCATAAGGAGACCAGATGTTTCTTCTCTTATCTGCTTCATCCCAAATCTGCTTTCCTTCTTGATAGTCCTCTGAAATGGACTCTGCTACCCATCAACAAGTATGTTTTTCAGGCTATCACTTTATTTGGATCAGATCGCTCTTTATAGAGATATCCTTGATCATATTCCATCTTGGGTAATATTCAAGGTATGACTTTCATACATAGATATTGATGGATATTTTATTTCACTATCTCAGGGCCTGAGAAGCTATTTATTACTCTATAAATGTTAATTACTTTCCTATTAACGAATTAGATCTGCATAAAATTTTAAAGAGGTTTAATTTCAGAAATACATTATATGATGAAATATCTGCAAATCTCTATTTGTGTTGTTATGGTTTGGCAGTTATTTGACAATTGACTTGGAAGCAATGATCCTAGAATTTTTTTTTTTTTTGATCAGTAAAATGCAAAGAACTTAAGCACATGATTCAATAAATGTTGACAGTGCAAACTACCAAATAATACACTAAACAAGACAAAAACGTTTCCATTTTCCCAGAAATTTCCTTTCTTCTCTTTTTCTGCTCCTTCATAAGCAATAACAGTTCTAATTTCTGTTCTTATAGATTGGTTTTGTCTTTTTTTTTTAACCATATGTAAGAGGCATGAAATGCAATGTGTCAATTTTAGTCTAGCTCCACTTCCTTGGTGGTTTTGATACTGACTCACTGCACATATTAGTGAATCTTTCCTTTGTATGTTGAATAATATTCATCCATCCATTCTTCTATTGATGTAAAGTTGGTTTATTTCCATTTACAGATGGGCTTCCCCAGTGGCTCAGTGGGTAAAGAATCTGCCTGCATGAGACACAGGAGATGTGGGTACTATCGCTTGGTTGGGAAGATCTCCTGGAGGAGGAAAAGGCAACCCACTCCAGTATTCTCACCTGAAAAATCCCATGATTAGAGGAGCCTGGTGGGTTACAGTCCATAGGATTGAAAAGATTTGGAATGGCACCCCACTCCAGTACTCTTGCCTGGAAAATCCCATGGACGGAGGAGCCTGGTGGGCTGCAGTCCATGGGGTCACTTGGACACGACTGAGCGATTTCACTTTCACTTTTCACTTTCCACTTTCATGCCTTGGAGTAGGAAATGGCAACCCACGCCAGTGTTCTTGCCTGGAGAATCCCAGGGACGGAGGAGCCTGGTAGGCTGTAGTCCATGGGGTTGCTAAGAGTCGGACACGACTGAACGACTTCACTTTCACTTTTCACTTTCATGCATTGGAGAAGGAAATGGCAACCCACGCCAGTGTTCTTGCCTGGAGAATCCCAGGGACGGGGGAGCCTGGTGGGCTTAGGTCTATGGGGTCGCACAGAGTCGGACATGACTGAAGCGACTTAGCAGCAGCAGCAGCAGAGTGACTAAGCACATAACATTTATGGACACTATAAACATTCTATGAAAACGTGCAGATTTTTGTGGACATATCTTTTCATTCCACAGGAGTGAAATGACTGTGCAATAAGACAGATGTATGTTTACATTTATAACATTGCTGAATAGTTTTCCAAAGTCTATCATTTCACACTCCCACTAGCAAGAAAGGAGAATTTTAGTGCTATACCTATTTTTTTTTTTTGCTAAGATTTGACGTTGTCCATCTTCTGATTTTTACCTATTCTGTTTGTCATATTGTCTATTAGTACTACTCTAAAGAGTAGTTTAGAAGATCAGGGGTTTGCATAGTTTAGCACTGCATGGAAATCTAGTTCACTATATTAAAACCCAACACTCACAGTTTAACACACTCATAACTACTAATGAGAGAGAGGCGGTAGCAGAAAAAATGAAATTAGCTCTTACATCCCAAATTAAAAATATTTTAATATCTCCAGAATACATGGATACAAACTGAAACAGTATCTACTCTTTCTCTCTTCTCTCTGGCATTACTTGTGTAGAAAGTTCTTTAGGCCAATACATAATATTTTTAAGAAAGTACTGCAGAATTTTATACACAGACAGATGAATCTAATCTATAGCTCACATCTGAGATCCTGAAAGTTCTATATTTTCTGATATTGAATTTACTGATCTTCTTTTCTTCACCAAGCTCAAGCTAAATAACTGTACTGAGTAAAAAAATAAAGTTAGGTGCGCTCTTTGTGCCTTTCTACAAGTAGATTTAATTTCACATAATTCATAAGTACTGTTTCTATATAATTATGTACAATTTCATATCCATAATGCTCATGTTATATAGTGATTTTCATGAGTGAAAGGCACTGGGATGCCAGTTACTAGAGCTCCTTCCAATCATTTATTTCCTATTCAGCCTTCAAATGAATTAATACTCTTGCTTTCTTATTTAAATTTCCCACATATAAATTTGGGGAGAATTAAGGCAGAAGTAAAAGTTTTCACTGGAATACTCCTAGCTAGGGTTCTTTTCCTCTGAAACCTTCCCATGTTGCTGTTTTTTTTTTTTTTTTTTTAACCTCATACTGCCATCAAAGGCATTCTTGATTTAATTTTTTCCTATATTACCACATACCTCAGCAATATATTTTTCAGTGTTTCTGTCTCTTTTTTTTGACCCTACATTTTTTTGACACACACAAAGCATTCCTATTGACACCATCTTTCATTACACCAAATGTCTCTGAACTCCCCACCCATTAAATATGAATACCTTCTTTTGAAAAAATGCATATTTATCACACGCAACCTCTTCTAACATTTCATTACTACTGCTTTAGTTCATTCTTATTTCTCACTTTAGCATATACAATTTCTAAGAATTTTAATTCTTATCATTTTCTCATCTCTTTTCATAAAAAATCTCCCACATGTATTTTTCTTAATATTTCTTCAAAGTAGCCAATTTTTCCCAGTAAACTCGAAATTCCTTTGCTGTTTTTCAGTTGCTAGATCCTGTCTGACTTTTTGTGACCCCATGGACTGCAGCATGCCAGGCTTTCCTGTCCTTCCCTGTCTCCCGGAGTTTGCTCAAACTCATATCCATTGAGTTGGTGAAGCTGAGTAAGGTAATAATGTAGGATGCTGGGAGTTAAACTACACTGAATAATAGGAAGTTATGTGTTAATAAGAAATTGGCATGAGAGAATACAGAAATGCAGAGGGAGCCTCTGACATGGCCAGCCCAACAGAGAGGGGGCATAAGGCAGATGGTGGGGAATGTTGAGCTTTAAGCAGGCTTTTTCACTCTCTTCTTTAACCCTCATCAAGAGGCTCTTTAGTTGGTATAAAATAAAATTCCTTAGTTGGATATAAAAAGAGCTGTCATCACTATCTTGCCCCAAATTCCCAGTTTCATTTTTTTCAGGTCTTTTCTGTGGGTAGATTCCTGCCATACCCAGTTATCCAGCAACCACCAAATAGAACCTACCCTTTTAGACCATATACCTTCCACGAGCTAGGCTTTCTGCCCACGGTGCCCTTCTCTCCCACCTCTACCATAAGCCTGTAAGCTTCAGGGGTCCTTCAAGGCCGCTTCCCCACCACCTGCCTCTCTGCTAGGGCTGACCATGTCAATCACTCCCTCTGCATCTCTGTATTATCTCATGGCAGTTTCTCATTAATACAGAACTCCTCATTATTCAGTGTAGTTTAACTCCCAGCATCCTACATTATTATCTTATTCAGCGGTTCGATTCCAAAGTAAAATGGAAAAAATGAGAGCATAAAGTGAAAATAATCAAAACGCAAAACTAACAATGGGGATCCATTAGAAAATTTTCCCACTGAAGACTGACACATGAACCCTAATTACTCAAAAGGGCAGATTTCCTCCAGTGCTGGGGGGAAAACTATAAGGGACTTATACTTAGGATTTAGTAATAAGTTATATAAACTTTTGTGTGTATGTGTGTGTATATACTTCATTTTGAGTCTTTAAAGAGGAGGAGGTGGTTTAATGAACCTTTTTTAGGCAAAAGAAAACAGGTTTTTGGAGTCCAGCTAACTGACTTACTTTAAACTTCTCAGATACTCATTCAGTTACAGAGTCATAGGAATAGACTTTGAATCCAAGTGTTTCTATCTCAAATCATCTGTGACAACCTACTGTTGGGTTCACAACACTGACAAAATATGTACAGAAATAAGGTAAAAAATGCTCAAAAATTATTTATTAAAAAAACCCACAAAACTCAAAAACATTCACTGTTGATATTTCCTTTAAAGGTCACAGGAAGTTTAAAAAGTTCCACTTTATTAACTTTGGATTATAAGAAAATAACCAGTGCCTATATAGTAAAATAAATATTTATTTCTCCAGAGTTAGAAATCTGTCAAAATCTTCTAACAGAGTTCCATCAAGATCGTTCCAATTTGATTACACTAATAATAGGTATACATTCAAAAAATAGCAAAAGGAGGTAGACATTTCCCATTTTCAACCATGTTTTCAACTTACTATTCTAAAACAGTCACCAACTTTCTCCTCTATATCTCTATTTTCTGTTATAAATCTGATGCTAAGCCACAGGTTTCCCTTGAGAAAGTAAGACTATATTTCTTTTAGAAGCTGTGGTACATCAAAATATTGTTTGACCCTCAAACTAAGTATGAAATGTGAATTTCAAAGTTTGAATCTTTCAAGTTAAAAGAATCACTGTGATCTAGTCAATGGGACCTTTCAGAGGAAGCTAAATAATTCTCAGAAGTTTCTCAAGAAGACACAATCAGGATAACTTTAAATAGCTACCAGTAGGAATAAGAGCAGCATTTAATAATCACGTAGAAGACACAGATACAGGATAAAGGCGAGATGCAATTGAATCTAATCAGCACCCAGGTGTGACTGAAGTGCCGAGAGATTATCAACTAAGGCAAGAGCAGTGTGATTGCAATACCAAGCAGTGATGCTGGGGAACACAGTCAGGTGGTACCTAGACTGAAGAAAAGAAGATAATTGACACTCTCCGTACCAGAACAAAGCTCAGAGAAAGCATGCCACAGGGCTTCAGGAATACTGACAAAAAAGAAGCTTCATCACAGGCAAAAGAAGAAATCAATATGAAAAAGAAAAAGAAGCTGAGAAATGGAGAATCCACTTTCAAGGTCAAAAGCTAACAATAAAGAAATCTTCAAGTATGTAATTTGAAAAATGTCTATTCTGTTGTTCTTTTATAAAATGCACAAGTGAAGAAAACTCCTCTTACAAACTAGCACAAAGGAATATTAAATGTGCTTGTACTGGAAATATGTTAAAAAACATTTTAACTGATAAGTAGATCATAGCTAAGGATTTAAAATTCCTGTTATACTATAATCAGAATGTGTTTTGTTTAAGGGACTGTTAGTCATGTTGCAGCAAATATTCCCTTCTCACTGTTCGTCTTCAGGCACATGCACCTGATCAGCATTTGTGGGAAGCATTATTTTCGTAAGATGATTTCCTCCAAGTTCAGGTATGAATTTAAGGAATCCAAAGTAGAGCAGGTACCAACATAACCAAAGTCTCTGCTTTATCTTGGTATAGTTGATTTTTTTTCTCTGCTTTGTGATTCAGCTGCTTTGAACAAATCACATTCAGTTCAGTTGCTCAGTCGTGTCTGATTCATTGCGACCCCATGAACCACAGCACACCAGGCCTACCCTGTCCATTAACAACTCCCGGAGTCCACCCAAACCCAGGTCCATTGAGTTGATGATGCCATCCAACCATCTTATCCTCTGTCGTCCTCTTCTCCTCCTGCCCTCAATCTTTCCCAGCATCAGGGTCTTTTCCAATGAGCCAGGTCTTCACATCAGGTAGTCAAAGTACTGGAGTTTCAGCTTCAACATCAGTCCTTCCAATGAACACCCAGGACTGATCTCCTTTAGGATGGACTGGTTGGATCTCCTTGCAGTCCAAGGGACTCAAGAGTCTTCTCCAACACCACAGTTCAAAAGCATCAAATCTTCTGCACTTAGCTTTCTTTTTAGTCCAACTCTCACATCCATACATGACTACTGGAAAAACTATAGCCTTGACTAGATGGACCTTTGTTGGCAAAGTAATGTCTCTGCTTTTTAATATGCTGTCTAGGTTGGTCTTTTCCAGTGGTACAGAATGAAGCAGGGCAAAGGCTAATAGAGTTTTGCCAAGAGAACACACTGGTCATAGCAAACGCCCTCTTCCAACAACACGAGAAGACTCTACACATGGACATCACCAGATGGTCAACACTGAAATCAGACTCATTATATTCTTTGCAGCCAAAGATGGAGAAGCTCTATACAGTCAGCAAAAACAAGATGGGGAGCTGACTGTGGCTCAGACCATGAACTCCTCATTGCCAAATTCAGACTTAAATTGAAGCAAGTGGAGAAAACCACTAGACCATTCAGGTATGACCTAAATCAAATCCCTTATGACTATGCAGTGGAAGTGAGAAATAGATTTAAGGGACTAGATCTGATAGACAGAGTGCCTGATGAAGTATGGATGGAGGATCATGACATTGTACAGGAGACAGGAATCAAGACCATCCCCAAAAAAAGAAATGCAAAAAAGCAAAATGGCTGTCTGAGGAGGCCTTACAAATAGCTGTGAAAAGAGAAGTGGAAAGCAAAG
Organism: Bos taurus; assembly: GCF_002263795.3. NCBI lineage: Eukaryota > Metazoa > Chordata > Mammalia > Artiodactyla > Bovidae > Bos > Bos taurus. The sequence continues at coordinate 18,446,715 of NC_037354.1, forward strand.
TAGAAATGGAAAGATATACCCATTTGAATGCAGAGTTCCAAAGAATAGCAAGGAGAGATAAGAAAGCCTTCCTCAGCAATCAATGCAAAGAAATGGAGGAAAACAACAGGATGGGAAAGACTAGAGATCTCTTCAAGAAAATCAGAGATACCAAGGGAACATTTCATGCAAAGACGGGCTCGATAAAGGACAGAAATCACATTTAGGGGATACAAAGATAAGCATTCTTAACCCCCTGGGGAACTCCTTGCAGTATACATAGGTTATTCTCAGCCTCAGGATTGTTTCAAACCATCCTGCTATTCTACTGTCTCACGGTGGACTTTAAACCAGGACTGGCTTCATTTCAGCATCACAGTGCTGCACCTAATTGCACACCCTGTATCTTGCAGCAATTAGATTTCTGTGGGACTTTGGCAGCCCAGTCTCTGTACCAAATTGCTTAGCTCACTGACTGGCAGAATGCATTTGGACTTGACTTTAGTTTTGATTTATTTCTTTACCTTTGAAAACCTAATTTACATTGTACTTGTAATTATGTAATAGCACATTTCCCCGTCAACTAAGTGGGCCACCGACATGCGGAATACTCTTTTCAGAGAGATGGAGGATCCAACGGTGATCCATTCTCACAGTAAGCCAAGACTGTTGTCTGTGTACCCCAAATATCTCAAAATGGGTGATTGGATGACATAATACACAACTCTATAATCTTGAACCTTAGCAATTTGTGTGAAGAATACAAAGTTACATTTAGATCTAAGAGTGAGCACGACATAACTGGCAAAGCTAAGGATATGCATATCCATCCTAGACACAATACGCAGACCTGCCTCATCATCCCTGAACAAACTCCCTTCAAGAAACACGCACATACACACACCTACTCATAAACACACCGGCATGAATACTTTCCCCCAGTGCCACCATGGCTTCACTGTGAGCCTACCCAAATATTCATTTTTCTGTTTATTTGAGTGTTCCAAAGATTGTAATGAAGTATATAGAACTGCAGGAGTTATCAAATAAACAAAGCAAAAACACCCTTAAATCTCCCTAAGGAGAACTACCAATAGGAAATGGGGCCTTAAGAGGGCATAAATGCTAAGCCAACAAATGATTATGGGTTACAAAGAATGCTCAAACTACCGCACAACTGCACTCATCTCACACACTAGTAAAGTAATGCTCAAAATTCTCCAAGCCAGGCTTCAGCAATACGTGAACCGTGAACTTCCAGATGTTCAAGCTGGTTTTAGAAAAGGCAGAGGAACCAGAGATCAAATTGCCAACATCCGCTGGATCATAGAGAAAGCAAGAGAGTTCCAGAAAAACACCTACTTCTGCTTTATGGACTACGCCAAATCCTTTGACTGTGTGGATCACAAAAAACTGTGGAAAATTCTGAAAGAGATGGGAATACCAGACCACCTGACCTGCCTCTTAAGAAATCTGTATGCAGGTCAGGAAGCAACAGTTAGAACTGGACATGGAACAACAGACTGGTTCCACATAGGAAAAGGAGTACATCAAGGCTGTATATTGTCACCCTGTTTATTCAACTTCTATGCAGAGTACATCATGAGAAACACTGGACTGGAGGAAGCACAAGCTGGAATCAAGATTTCCGGGAGAAATATCAATAACCTCAGATATGCAGATGACACCACCCTTATGACAGTGAAGAAGAACTAAAGAGCCTCTTGATGAAAGTGAAAGAGGAGAGTGAAAAAGTTGGCTTAAAGCTCAACATTCAGAAAACTAAGATCATGGCATCTGGTCCCATCACTTCATGGCAAATAGATGAGGGAACAGTAGAAACAGTGGCTGACTTTATTTTTCTGGGCTCCACAATCACTGCAGATGGTGATTGCAGCCATGAAATTAAAAGACGCTTACTCCCTGGAAGGAAAGTTAAGACCAACCTAGATAGCATATTAAAAAGCAGAGACATTACTTTGCCAACAAAGGTCCATCTAGTCAAGGCTATGGTTTTTCCAGTGGTCATGTATTGATGTGAGAGTTGAACTATAAAGAAAACTAAGTGCAGAAGAATTGATGCTTTTGAACTGTGGTGTTGAAGAAGACTCTTGAGAGTTCCTTGGACTGCAAGGAGATCCAACCAGTCCATCCTAAAGGAGATCAGTCCTAGGTGTTCATTGGAAGGACTGATGTTGAAGCTGAAACTCCAGTACTTTGGCCACCTGATGCAAAGAGCTGACCCATTGGAAAAGACCCTGATGCTGGAAAAGATTGAAGGTGAGAGGAGAAGGGGAGGACAGAGGATGAGATGGTTGGATGGCATCACCGACTCAATGGACATGGGTTTGGGTGGACCCAGGGATTTGCTGATGGACAGGGAGGCCTGGCGTGCTGCAGTTCATGGGGTTGCAAAGAGTCGGAGATGACTGAGCAACTGAACTGAAGTGAACAAGAAACTTAAAGTGAGAAAATACTTGACATGTTAGTTATGGTTTGAAAGCTAAGATACAAAAATCCAGGGAATGCTACTACTTTCTCAGAACAACTCTTCAATCTTAAAAAAATTTTACCTACATTATGGGCTTATATGTAAAATGTCTTAGCAGATGCTGAAGTAATCAGATACATGCCACCAAACAGTATATGATATAGAAACTAAGAGAACCATAGGATATTAAAAATTAGAGTACAATAAAAGTGGAACTTCTGGTAGCTGAGGTGTATGAAAGTGGGGTAGAGAAGAGGTGAGCCCAGAAGTTTAGCAAAAGAAATAGACTTTGGATAGCAATGGACCCACACCAGAGTCAGACACTTGGCAGTCCTTTCTCAGCCAACAGACAAACTGCCCACGACAAGATCCCTCGTCAACTGCAGAGATGAAGTTGATGGTTTATCAAGACAGGAAGGGACTGGCTGTGGGGGAACTGGATGTTGCACAGTACAACATGTCAAATGCTAGACTGGATGAACAGAAGTTGGGATCAGATTTCCGGGAGAAAGGTCAACAACCTCAGAGGTGCAGATGATATCACCCTAATGAGAGAAAGCAAAGAGAAATTAAAGAACCCCTTGATAAAGATGAAAGAGGTGTGTAAAAAGTTGGCTTAAAACTCAAAAAATGGGCCAAAGAACTAAATAGACATTTCTCCAAAGAAGACATACAGATGGCTAACAAACACATGAAAAGATGCTCAACATCACTCATTATCAGAGAAATGCAAATCAAAACCACTATGAGGTACCATTTCACGCCAGTCAGAATGGCTGTGATCCAAAAGTCTACAAGCAATAAATGCTGGAGAGGATGTGGAGAAAAGGGAACCCTCTTACACTGTTGGTGGGAATGCAAACTAGTACAGCCACTATGGAGAACAGTGTGGAGATTCCTTAAAAAACTGGAACTAGAACTGCCTTATGACCCAGCAATCCCACTGCTGGGCATACACACTGAGGAAACCAGAATTGAAAGAGACACGTGCACCCCAATGTTCATCGCAGCACTGTTTATAATAGCCAGGACATGGAAGCAACCTAGATGCCCATCAGCAGATGAATGGATAAGAAAGCTGTGGTACATATACACAATGGAGTATTACTCAGCCATTAAAAAGAATGCATTTGAATCAGTTCTAATGAGGTAGATGAAACTGGAGCCTATTATACAGAGTGAAGTAAGCCAGAAAGAAAACACCAATACAGTACACTAACGCATATATATGGAATTTAGAAAGATGATAACAATAACCCTGTATACGAGACAGCAAAAGAGACAGTGATGTATAGAACAGTCTTTTGGACTCTGTGGGAGAGGGAGAGGGTGGGATGATTTGGGAGAATGGCATTGAAATATGTATAATATCATATATGAAACGAGTTGCCAGTCCAGGTTCGATGCACGATACTGGATGCTTGGGGCTGGTGCACTGGGATGACCCAGAGGGAGGGTATGGGGAGGGAGGAGGGAGGAGGGTTCAGGATGGGGAACACATGTATGCCTGTGGTGGATTCATTTCGATATATGGCAGAACCAATACAATATTGTAAAGTTTAAAAATAAAATTAAAAAAAAAAACTCAACATTCAAAAACGAAGATCATGGCATTTGGTCCCATCAATTCATGGCAAATAGATGGGGGAAAAATGGAAACAGTGACAGACTTTATTTTCTTGGTCTCCAAATTCACTGTGGACAGTGACTGCAGCCATGAAATTAAAAGACCCTCGCTCCTTGGAAGAAAATCAATGACAAACCTAGACAGCGTATTAAAAAGCAGAGACATCACTTTGCTGACAAAGGTCCATATAGTCAAACTATGTTTTTTTCCACTAGTCATGTAGGCATGTGAGAGTTGGATCATAAAGAAGGTTGTGTGTGTACATACTCACTCGTGTTCGACTCTTTGCGACCCAATGGACTGTAGCCTGCCAGGCTCCTCTGTCCATGGAATGCTCTAGGCAAGAATACTGGAGAGGGTTGCCATTTCCTACTCCAAGGGATCTTCCAGATCCAGGGATTGAACCACATCTCTTGTGTTTCCTGCATTGGCAGGTGGATTCTTTACCACTAGTACCACCTGGGAAGCCCAAAGAAGGCTGTGGGCAGAAGAATTGATGCTTTTTAACTGTGGTGCTGAAGACTCTTGCAAGTCCCTTGGACTGCAAGGAGATCCAACCAGTCCATCCAAAAGGAAATCAACTTTGAATATTCATTGGAAGGACTGATGCTGAAGCTGAAGCTCCAATACTTTGGCCACCTGATGAGAAAAGCTGACTCATTAGAAAAGATCCTGATGCTGGAAAAGACTGAAGGCAGGAGAAGAAGAGGGAGACAGAAGATAAAATGGTTGGATGGCATCTTTGCTCAATGAACATGTGTTTGGGCAAACTCCAGGAGATGGTGAAGAACAAGGGAGCTTGGCATGCTGAAGTTCATGAGGTTGCAAAGAATTCGACCTGACTTAGAGACGGAACAAGATAAGAAAAAAATAGTTGAGTCTACAGTCACTCTGGAGACGTCTAAATTGACATAGGAAAATGATTCCGGTTCTAATCACACAGTTGGCAAAAATCAACCCAGAATTATGAGTATGATTTTGTGAGGTCACAGGAATGGTGGGACAGGAATTCCTAGAGCCCCGGAGAGTTCCAGATACTCAAGCTAATGACCTGCATATGAAGTGGGATGCAAGATTTGGTTCCCTTCTCCCTCATCCCATCTTCTCCTCCAGTTTAGGGAGCAGAAGTATCCACAAAGTTGGATACGGTATGCACCAGTGTGTATGTGTGTGTGTGTTCAGGGAGATGGTACTCGGTGGATGAACAGCAATCTCTGAATAGCCCTGTGGGTAGTCACTTGGTTTGTGAATATGTAATGCTGCTAAGTCCATTTAGAGTATTAGGGTCACTAGAAACAAAAGGTAATGACTAGCCAGTGCAACAGGTCACATTCCAGCCAAATTGCTTCAGGAAAATTCTACCTTTGAATTCTGGAGACAAGATTTGAAAGGGATGAATGTTCTCTGTTCTTTGTGTTGCTAGCTTTCTTTGTTTAGAATATAGCAGTACAGATACACAGCTAAAAAGGACTTTTATCTGGAAAAAAAAAAAAAAGATGGTTTCTCATAGTAGTGAACCTAATTTTTAGAGGAATAGGGAATGAATGCAGGACAATTGATTTTTTTTTAATTTAAAATAACTGATTTTAAATTCATTGCCAAATTACTCCACCCAAAAGGAGGACAGCTGAAATTTAAGTAATTACTTTAACAGAGATTTGTGGGGCTTTCCTTGTGGCTCACGTGGTAAAGAATAGCAAATGCTAAAAAGAAACGAGTGGTATATTTTTAGAGACATTAACCTGTCAGAGACGACGTAGTAGAAACATATATTTTGGCTTTGATTGCTTCAGACACAGGCATCCCTTTGTGACCTTTAACAGTTCACATTGATTTCCACTCCTCCTGATAAACATGTGTAAAACATTTGTAGACCACTCCTTGAGATCATTAAAAGACAGATAGACCAAATAAATAAATTAAATAAAGTGAAACTGTTAGTCACTCAGGAGTGTCCAACTCTCTGTGACCCCATGGACTGTAGCCCGCCAGGTTCCTCTGTCCAGGGGATTTTCCAGGCAAGAATACTGGAGTGGGTTGCCATTTCCTCCTCTAGTGAATCTTCCCCACCCAGGGATCAAACTCTAGTCTCCTATATTGCGGTGGATTCTTTACCACTGAGCCACCAGGGAAGCCCTGCTGGACACCAAATCATCATACTCTCTCCTTCTAAGAATTAGTTGCCAACAGCCTTTTAGCGATATGCTGTGTTACCTTAAGTATTCACATGAAAGTTATCAAGAGGTTTATTTCTCATTTGACTTATTCTTTAGCAAAGCTGTGTAGATACACAAGAGTAATAGGCATTAGAAAATGCACATATGCTTTAACTGAAATGAAAATGGCTGCTTAAAAAAGGATCCAAAATGTAATGGCTTCAAATGATTATTCTTCAAAAATACAGCATTTACAATAAATCAAGAAAGAGCTCATTCACTGCTGCAAACCAGCCTTTAAAAAAAGCACTAAGTAAAAAAAAAAAAAGCACTAGTGAAATATTCAAGCTAAAATAAAAAGACAGCAGACAGTAAGCTGAATCCATACGAACAATCTAACTTTCTACCTTCCTTGAGAGTTCAAGAAAGAAGAGTAAACTAAATATCAAGTAAGGATAGAGAAATAGTAAAGATTTGAAAGAAAAACAAAAAATTAACAGAAAAATCAATGAACCAAAAGTTGGTTGTTTTAAAAATAAATAAACAAAATTGATAAATATTTTGGTAGACTGACATTTAAAAAAAGAGATGATCTAAAGAATGAAAGAATGGGCATCATTTCTGATATAACAGAAATTAAAATTATTACAAGAGAATAATATGGAAAACTTTATATATTTCCATATAATATATTATATTCCATATAATATATTATATTTCCATATAATAATATGGAAAACTTTATATTAACAAATTAGACAGCATAGATAAAATGAAAGATTTTCCTCAAAACTACCAGTTTCTCTGATCAACTGAAGAAGAAATAGAAAATCTGAATAAAACAATAAAATGTAAAGTAATTAGGTTAATAAATAAAAATTTTCCCTCAAAGCAAACTCACATGACCCTGTTAGTTTCATGGATGTATTCATTCAAACATTTAACAAAGAAATACTTACCCTTCCCAAATTTCCCATAAAAGTAGAAATGGAGGGAACAATTATCAGCTGATCCTATGAGTTCAGTATTTAATAAAGAAGCCAATTACATCAAAATGAAAGAAAACATCTGACAAAAAACTCCCCAGCATGATAAAGGGCAAACATGAGAAACCTACAGTTAACATCACACTTTATATTTTTTTAAAAAATGGATGCTTTCTCTAAAAAATTGGAGATAATGCAAGGATAGTGACTCCTACTGAATCTTGTATTGAAAGTTCAACATGTAATGAAGCAACAGGAGGAAATAAAGGCATCAATATTATGAAGAAAGACATAAAATTGTCTTTATTTGTATCCTTTAGGTTTAAAAAATTCTGAGAAATGCACAGGAACACTTCTAGGAAGTAACCAACAAGTTCAGCACATTAAAAGATATAAGATCCATATACCAATGTCGACAAGTATTTAAATATTATCAACGAATAATCCAAAAATAAAACTAAGAAATAAATCCATTCCTAATGGCATCAAAAAATAAAATACTTTGGGATGATTTTTTTAAAGTAGTGTAAGACTTACATACTGAAAACTACAAATCACTGCAGGAAGAAATTAAACAACATCTTAAAAAATCGAGACAGACCATTTATGGAGAGAAAGATTCAATATTGTTAACATGGATTTCTTCCCAAACTGATCTAAGGTTCGACACAATCCCTTATTAAAGTCTCTTTGGGAGCTTTAAGCTTGTCATTGGATTGAGCTATCATTGCTTCTTTGTTGTTAGGCTGGTTGGTTGATTTTTGTAGAAATTGACAAAGTTTTTGCAGTTTCTAAAGTTTATATAGAAATTCAATCAGGACATAAGATATTGGCTTAGGTGTAGAACTATAGATAATTGGGAAATAAGTTCAACGTCTAGAAATATAGCTTTAAATCTATAGCTAATTTGTTACAATAGAGCCAAATTGTAACTTTTTCCCATTGAGTTTCAGTGGGGAAAAGATAATCATTTTAACAAATAATGCTGAGACAACTGGGCATCCGCATGAAAAATATGAATTTATATAACTTTATTCAAATTAACTAACAATGAATCATAGATCTAAATGTAAGTACTAAAACTATAAGATTTAGAAGAACATATAGGTATAAAGCTTTACATCTTTGGTGAGGGTAAGACTTCTTATGCTGCTGCTACTAAGTCACTTCAGTCGTGTCCGACTCTGTGCGACCCCATAGACGGCAGCCCACCAGGCTCCCCCGTCCCTGGGATTCTCCAGGTAAGAACACTGGAGTGGGTTGCCATTTCCTTCTCCAATGCAAGACTTCTTATATATGACACCAAAACCATGACTGACAAGAGAAAAAATACCTAGCAAATACATGAAAAGATGCTCAATATAATTATTTGTAAGGAAAAAGAAAATTAAAGCCAAATGACATACTTTTTTTACATGCACTAGTTGGCTATAATAAAAATGATATACAATAGCAAATGTTAGTGAGAATATGAAGACATAGGAATCGTCATACATTATTACAATAGGCAGTGAAATGGTGCGGCCTTTTTGAAAACAGGCTGACAGTTCCATAAGATAATTAAACATACATTTACCATATGACCCAGCAATTCCATTCTTAGTAATCAACCCAAGAGAAATGAAAGCATGCTCACACAGTTCAGTTCAGTCGCTCAGTCGTGTCTGACTCTTTGTGACCCCATGAACCGCAGCACGCCAGGCCTCCCTGTCCATCACCCACACAAAGACACGCATTTAAATGTTCATACTAGTATTATTTTTTATAGTCAAAACTTGGGAACAATCCACATGTCCACTGACTAATGAACAGAGAAGCAGAACATGTGCAGTCACACGATTAAGTACTATTTGGCAATTAAAAAGAATTCATGCATGCTACCATATAGAGGACTCTAAAAACATTACACTATATGAGTCAGATGCAAAAGACAATATACAACTCCATTTAACTGGAGTTTACGTGGGTTTGTAGGTGGGGTAGGTTACCGTACCCTAGTTACATGATCAAGAAGAATCTTTTTGGAGTAGTGGAAATGTTCTAACATAGGACTATATTAATGGTTGCACAACTGTTTAAATTTACTAAAAATCATTGAATTGTACACTTAAAATAGTGAATTTTATACTATGTATTGTATATGTCAATAAAGTACTTTCAAAATTCCTTTAAATAATTTTATTACAGTAAGTTAACTTAAGTACACTTTTAAGTATTTAAAATAAAGAATTATACTATATGGTATTCACTGAGAAGTCAACACTAAGAGAAAATGTTAAGGAAAGCATGGAACTTATGTGAGATATATGACTTATTTTAATTGTCTGCAGTATGGAAATTACATTGAAACATCCCACAGAAAAACTATTTGACTAATTATAATGTTGTTACTAAAATGGAAAACCATTTCCCCCTCTTTATTAGAAGAATAATTGTTTCATAATATTTTTCTTAAAATAGCTATTGCAAATATTTAAATCTATTGTGTGGCTTTGAGGTCATTTCCCTTGGGTCTTTAATTTCTTCTGAGTGTTTAATTGCTAATATAATAATTGTAAATATAGGATGATACTTTATATAGCAGATAATTGAAGTATATAAAATGTGAACTAAGTTTTACACAGAATTACCATAAGCACTATATGTCTTTTATATTAGGTAAATTTGCATTTACAAAACACTCTTAATGTTTCACCTATTTAGTCAACAATATACATATTTTCAGCACTTACTTTGTATCAGGCAAAAATCTGTAGGGTCTGTAAAATATTAGGAGTAAAGTAAACAAAAAATTCATGAGTTCGTGAGTTTATGTACTAGTATGATATAGTTATTCCATCTTTCATCTTCCTTTCCAACATTCCCAGTTAGAATTTTAGTTGTGTTTGAAATGACATTATTGAAATGCTAAATTTTTTGCAATATTATTTTGATCTGAAACCAGTATAAAATAGGGTTATAAGATATGTTCTAGGATATTCAGATTTATTTTCAGAAGTCAATATAAATCAATCAGATATGTATTTTATACATTAAGATACATCAGAATAATGAATAAATGTGTTATTCAGTTCAGTTCAGTTGCTTAGTCGTGTCCGACTCGTGAACCCATGAATCTCAGCATGCCAGGCCTCCCTGTCCATCAGCAACTCCCTGAATCCACCCAAACCCATGTCCATTGAGTCAGTGATGCCATCCAACCATCTCATCCTCTGTTCTCCCCTTCTCCTCCAGCCCTCAATCTTTCCCAGCATCAGGGTCTTTTCCAATGAGCCAGGTCTTCGCATCAGGTGGCCAAAGTATTGGAGTTTCAGCTTCAACATGAGTCCTTCCAATGAACACCCAGGACTGATCTCCTTTAGGATGGACTGGTTGGATCTCTTTGCAGTCCAAGGGACTCTCAAGAGCCTTCTCCAACACCACAGTTCAAAAGCATCAATTCTTCTGTGCTCAGCTTTCTTTATTATCCAACTCTCACATACATACATGACTACTGGAAAAACCATAGCCTTGACTAGACGGACATTTGTTGTAGGTATATATAATTGTAATAATGCTAATCACAGAAATTCTGACATGATAAATTGGAAAAATAGTAAAACAAAAGGAATACATTTGAATAGGAAGAGTTCTTGCTATATGATATTGCTGACGTGTTTGAAATATGTTTCGACATATGTTAACATGACCTAAACATGCAAATATTTTAAAGGAAAATGCTTTCAAAATATATTGACTAGAAAATACTTTGTGACAGTAATGAAATAATTCTTAATAAATGGCAATCCACTCCAGTACTTCTGCCTTGAAAATCCCATGGATGGAGGAGCCTGGTAGGCTACAGTCCACGGGGTCGCAAAGAGTCGGACATGACAGCGACTTCACTTTCACTTTCAAGCTTGGTTTTACAGATTTCACTTAATCTTAACCCATGGAAAGTTCTTCTATTCTCTTCATTTTCTGAAATAATTATTGAAAGTAATCAAGGATGCTAAGGATAATTAAACTACAAAGTGAATTTTGATTCACTGGTCTGCTTAATTGATTTTGATAGTTTATCAAAACTTACTGGGTATTTGGAAGAGTAGTAATATTCTTAGATAAAATATGCTGAATATTTAGTTTGTGTTACATATCCTACATTAAGTCTCCTAACCAGGTTACCCAGTACCTCTTCACAAGACCCCACACTTCAATATCTATATTGTAAAGATGCAAAGAAAAACTGGGGCTTGGAAAGATTAAGAAGGTTGGCTTAGGCCAAATGTTTAGGGAGGGTAGACTTAGAATTTTAAAATATCCCTGTATCTAGAATTATCTAAATCTAGAACTCTGTATGTGCTCAGTCACTCAATCGTGTCCAACTCTTTGTGATTCCATGGACTGTAGCCCACCAGGCTCCTCTGTCCAGAACTCTCCAGGCAAGAATACTGGAGTGGGTTGCTGTGCCCCTCTCCAGGGGATCTTCCCAACCCAGGGATTGAACCCTCATCTCTTGGGGAATTCTTACCGGTGAACCACCTGGATAGCCCAGTCAACAGTGAACTAGGAGGTAATTCATATCAATAACTCCTAAGTACTAATCTACTAAGCAGTTTCCATGAGAGGAAAGAAAGAGTGGAAAAAAAGACATTTCTTTTAAAAATAAGATAAAAATGTTCTTTGAGATTCCTTGATAACAGATGCACTCAGGCCTTTGCTTCATTATCTGACTGTATTATTAATAAATACTACTTTTATATCTAGAACTAGAGTCCTACATCTCTATTTATATTTGCCATTATTAAAGTCCATTAAAAAGTGTCACAGAATAGTAAGTTCAGACAAGGTTACTCTGAAAATATTAAAAATAAGACTAAGTAAAACCACTTCAGAATTGTTTGTCTATTCTTTTAAGAACAGACAAAAACAAAGTCACTGTAGTACCCACAAAACATTAAGCCTCTTCCTCTATCAGCTCAAACAAGTGCATGCTCAGTTCAGTTCAGTTGCTCAGTCCTGTCCGACTCTTTGCGACCCCATGAATCACAGCACGCCAGGCCTCCCTGTCCATCACACGCTACTAAACCAAATATATGTTTAGCCTCACTGTAGTCATTCCTCCTTATGGGTAAGATTTATTTAGATGATCAATCATAGAAATGACCCTGATTTCTGAAAGTCCTTAATTAGGGTAAACATCCCCTGCTCCCTAGGTTCTTCTCCATACACCAAACTAGTGCTCAATTTCTATGAAAGATCCTAACACCTCTGACATCCTGCTGCTGCTGCTGCTGCTGCCAAGTTGCTTCAGTCGTGCCTGACTCTGTGTGACCCCAGAGACGGCAGCCCACCAGGCTCCCCCATCCCTGGGATTCTCCAGGCAAGAACACTGGAGTGGGTTGCCATTTCCTTCTCCAATGCATGAAAGGGAAAAGTGAAAGTGAAGTCGCTCAGTCGTGTCCAACTCCTAGCGACCCCATAGACTGCAGCCTACTAGGCTCCTCCGTCCATGGGATTTTCCAGGCAAGAGTACTGGAGTGGGGTGCCATTGCCTTCTCCGTCTGACACCCTATAGTTCTCCAAAGCTGGGGGCCCCTCTTGCTATAATGAGGAGTAAACCCAACTGTTTAACTGCACATATGTTCCTGGTGGTCATTTGGCTGATAGATACTAGAAATGAATTAGATTTGGAGTGTGTTGATTATCATGAATGTATAGTGTGGATTCAAGTAGGAAATATTCAGTTCAGTCCAGTTCAGTCACTCAGCCGTGTCTGACTCTTTGGGACCCCATAAACCACAGCACACCAGTCCTCCCTGTCCTTCACCAAATCCCGCAGTCCACCCAAACCCATGTCCACTGAGTCAGTGATGACATCCAACCATCTCATCCTCCGTCGTCCCCTTCTCCTCCTTCCCTCAATCTTTCCCAGCATCAGGGTCTTTTCAAATAAGTCAGCTCTTAGCATCAAGTGGCCAAAGTATTGGAGTTGCAGCTTCAATGTCAGTCCTTCCAATGAACACCCAGGACTGATCTCCTTTAGGATGGACTGGTTGGATCTCCTTGCAGACCAAAAGACTCTCAAGAGTCTTCTCCAACACCACAGTTCAAAAGCATCAATTCTTTGGCGCTCAGCTTTCTTTATAGTCCAACTCTCACATCCATACATGACTACTGGAAAAACCATAGCCTTGACTAGATGGACCTTTGTTGGCAAAGTAATGTCTCTGCTTTTTAATATGCTGTCTAGGTTGGTCATAACTTTTCTTCCAAGGTGTAAGCACCTTTTAATTTCATGGCTGCAATCACCATCTGCAGTGATTTTGGAGCCCAGAAAAATAAAGTCAGCCACTGTTTCCACATCTATTTGCCATGAAGTGATGGGACCAGATGCCATGATCTTAGTTTTCTGAATGTTGAGTTTTAAGCCAAATTTTTCACTCTCCTCTTTCACTTTCATCAAGAGGCTCTTTAGTTCTTCTTCACTTTCTGGTGTCATCTGCATATCTGAGGTTACTGATAGTTCTCCAAGCAATCTGGATTCCAGCTTGTGCTTCCTCCAGCCCAGCGTTTCTCATGATGTACTCTGCATATGAGTTAAATAAGCAGGGTGACAATATACAGCCTTGACATACTCCTTTTCCTATTTGGAACCAGTCTGTTATTCCATGTCCAGTTCTAACTGTTGCTTCCTGACCTGCATACAGACTTATCAAGAGGCAGGTCAGGTGGTCTGGTATTCCCATCTCTTTCAGAATTTTCCACAGTTAAAGAGAATAATTTTTATTACTTTAACTCAAATTACACTTCCTTTCTTTTTGACTTCATCATATAAATTCTTCATAAAGGGCAAATCATCTTTATGCCCTGCTGATTATGGACAAAAATTGTTTGCTCAATTTTGATATTATTAATATATGTTCATTTCACAATTTAAACAGTGATGCGTTATGTTCAGGGATTTCAATTGTAACTGCATAAGTATTTTATTTGTTAATTTATTTTGCTGTTGTCCAGTTACTCAGTTGTGCCCAACTCTTTGCAACCCCATAAACTGCAGCGTGCCAGGCTTTACAATGACGCAAATTTATCTTTGAAACATAGTATAAAAGGAATCTTTGCTAGGTTGATTCTAGCCTTCACACTTTTCATCTTGAACATTATCATATTAAGACTTATTTTGAAACAACTGTTTATGGTATGTCTATATCAGCCTCTAGTGAAAAGTTACTGTGTGAATCAAATTGGATGTTTGAATATTACTCTAGAATATATCTTGGCACAATAAGTCTGCAATACATTATCTTCTTTTCTCCCCTTCCTCTTTCACTTTAAAGTAACTGATGACATTCTTTTTGGCTAGACTATTTCAGAGTAGTATTTATACAAAAACTATTATTTCTGGTCAAAAATAAACCACATAAAGCATTCTAAAGATAACCGACACTCTGATTTAAGTTGTATAAATTACTTACATGTTTAAACATGATAGACTAGAATAGAAGCATGATCCAGAAGTACAAAAATGTGCATATATTCCAGAAATCCAGAAATGTCTTCAATGTCTATTTCCCTACATCTCCACCATATTTATACAATAGTAACACTGAATCTTGTCATAACTTCCTCTGTAACTTTATGGGGGCTTCCCTGGTGGCTCAGATGGTAAAGCATCTGCCTGCAATGCAGGAGACCCAGGTTCAATTCCTGGGTCAGGAAGATCCCCTGGAGAAGGAAATGGCAATCCACTCCAGCACTCTTGCCTGGAAAATCCCATGGACGGAGGAGCCTGATAGGCTACAGTCCATGGGGTCGCAAAGAGTCGGACACAACTGTAACTTTATACCAACTCTCTTTTGGAGATATAATTATCTCTTGGATATTCAATCTCCCCCCCCAAAAAAATCTATGATCTAACCCCTCCTTTAGATTTCCAAAATTTTTATCTCATGACCTTTTCAAATTCTACCATGCACTTAATTTAGATTCCATAATCCATAATTATAATTACTTCTTTGTCTCTACCTTCAACTGTCTTAACCTTCTCTTCCTTACATATACTTCTCTGGAAAAAAAACTCACCCTATCTACTCTGTTTATAATTCTATATAACCTGAATGAAATGAACACGACTTTGGGGGAAAAAAAAAGACCATGCTGATTAGTCTCATATTTAAGTACACAAACATACCCTCAAGTGAGTCCTCAATACTTCATGGTAATCACAGCACATTTCCATAGTCCACTGGTCATCCCTCTCTCTAAGACATTCAGTTCTGACTTTCTTTTGTCTTCAAACTTCTAAATATGTGCTCCCTCTTTGCATCCTTGGCTGATAATCTTTATTATTATTATTTCAGTTAGAAAAGAAAATTAATCAATAGCATTCACATTTTCCTATCATCAACTCTCCCACCTCCTTAGCAACTTTCTCTATCTCTCTTTAATCCTTTAACAATGAATGAACTCCCATGCTCAGGTGCTGGATCCCAACCCCAATATTCTTGCATAGATTTTTCGTATCTTTCATCTCCATAGGGGCTTCCCAGGTGGCATTAGTGGTAAAGAACCAGCCTGCCAATGCAGGAGACGTAACAGAGTGGGTTCAATCCCTGGGTTGGGAAGATCACCTGGAGGAGGGCAGGGCAACCCACTCCAGTCTTCTTGTCTGGAGAATCCCATGGACAGAGGAGCCTGGTGGGCTACAGAACATAAGTGACTTAGCACACACATCTTCACAGAGAAGGTTTCCCAACTCTTTTTAGATGAACAAGTTGGGGAAATGAAAAGGAGATCCGGAGATTTTGTTATTGCTATAACTCTCTCAAGAAGGAATAATAACCTGTGATCTTCTAAGGTATTGTTTTTGGAAATAAAAAGAAATGGAGAGATTGTAAGATTAACATTAACTCAACATTTCTAGTTGAATATGGAGATTCCAAAAAAAATGAGAGTGACTCATTTCTCTATCAGCTGATATTTATGGGAGCAGTAAATGAAAGGAGATAAGTAGGTTGTCAGATCCTAAGAAGCAGATCCACTGGGTTTCCTGTGGCTGAGGAAAAATAAAAGAAAGTACATGAAGCTATTTACACTATAGGAATGTCAAAAATTTACTGACAGAAAAAGGTTAGAAACTATGCAGAAATCTGCTAAATGTAACCAGGGACATCGTAGTGGAAAACTTTATATACCACATGTCAGAGATAAAGTGAAAATGGGAAATTTGGTAGAAGTCAATAAAGATGATTATGGATATTTGAGAAGCAAATGGGATCAGAACCAGATAGAACTAGTTATAGGTCAGTAAAAGCCATCCAGAGTCACTGATGATGACCAGAAACAAGACATCATCTAGATGCAATGACCTTAAGGAGACCCCAAGATTATAGATAACATGGAAATCATGGAGAATGGGAGGGACCCAGACATGATGGAGCTCCTATTTGTTCAATAACCTGATTTATTCCAATATTATTCTTTATGTCTTTAGTTCCCTTGTCTCATTATGTGTGATGTTTCTCCTAGACATCCAAAGTAATTTTTTTTATGAGACTTGATGGAACTGCATAACTTTAAAAGTGAAAATTTGTTTTATGCTGGTTGCCTGTGTGTTTTTCAAAATATTTTTGATAATTAGTCAGGAAACTACAACGCTATCAATAACTGCTGCACTATATGGAATTGGAAAGAGCATAGAAGAAGAAACAGGCTTCATTACATGAGGAGAAGGAGGTGACAGAGGATGAGATGGTTGGATGGCATCACCGACTCAAAGAACATGAGTTCGAGCAAACTTTGGGAGATACTGAAGGACAGGGAAGCCTGGTGTGCTGCTGTTCATGGGGTCGCAAAGAGTCAGACATGACTGAGCTACTGAATAACAACTTTGTTCTTGAGAAATCTACAGGATTTCCCGTCAAAACAAAGGCAGTGAAACAGGACTGGGTGTGAGCTTGGAGGACATGCACACACCTGCTCTCTTTAGGAGAGAAAAATGGAGTGGAGTCTGCATCAGAATATTGTACAGTAGGTGACTTGTGTTTGGTCTCCTTGTGGAAACTCAGCAAACTTGTGAAAATAAACCAGTGTCTTTAGCATCCCCCACCTTCAAAACAGTGCCAAATCTCCGTGTGGTGGGGGAACCCTATTAACCACTGTCTGATTTCTGCAGAGTGTGATCTTCCTTTGCTAGCAATATGCCTGGGGCCCCCTTATGCTTTGGTCAGATATCTCCACTTTTTAACAGACAGTGGTTAAGTATCACACAATTAAAGGAGATGTCCTTGACTTCAGGGCTTACAGAGGCAGTCATAGTAATGAAGAGAAAATTCAAGCACTGATATTTAAGTGGGAATTGAGAAAGTATTACAGCTAAAATTACTAAAAATGTTGAAACTGATGGAGACTGTGGTTTGTCATTAGATGAACGGGATACTCTAAATAGAGACTACATTTAGTTCAAAAAATCAAATATATATACATATAAAGACAATTACACATTCTAGTCTTGAGGCCTGTCAATATTAGGCTTGCTACATTTTTTTATCTACTAGATTTATTGCATTTTTTCATATTTATTCTTAATATTACATTGTAATCCTCTGGACAGTATAGACTATGTATTACTAGATTTTATAGCCCAAGAAATGAATACAGTACTTGGAATATAACTGCTCAATAAATGGTTTTGAATGGAAAAAATCCAATCATGTATGGATAAAAATAATACATAACTGCTAACCACCTCACTGTGACAAGAGGAATGGAATAGTGGGAGAAGCTATTTCTCAATTTATTTTCTACATCCAGATAGTCTGAAAGAATTCTTGCTTTGAAATAAGAAGTCATGTTCCATAAAGATAATGGATGAAAAGGCATGATCACAGAGTAGTTAAAGAAACTATCTGAGGACATGAAGATGCTTGAAAGATCTAAAGGAACCAGGAAGTGCCAAGGCCTTCAATACTGTTCTTGCCACCTGCATGGAAACTTCACAAGCCTGAGTAATTACGGAGGAGAGGGGGCGGAGGGAACCTTTAGCATAAGAAAGAGTTCAAAGTCATTCAAAAGAATCTTCATGGAAAGAGTTGATAATTCTGCAGGAGTTAGTTACTCCACAAGACTGGAGAAATAAATTAGACCTGAGAAATTTAAGAGAGCCAATTAAGACAGTAGCAGACTTAGTAAGCAGCTATGCAATATACCGTCCCATTTACCACTTCTTGCTAAAAGCTGAAAGTAAGAAAAGAAGATTCAAAATGAATTAAGTAGTCTAAGGGAGGCTCTATCTACTTGTGAAAGAGAATGCAAAAATATTTAGCATCTCGTCACATTATTAACTTCTTATATTGTTTAGGTATTTTATTTACTGCTGGTCTTTCATTATTCTTAATTAGCAAATGTTTTCTAAAAATTTCTTAATTTCTTATTAATATTAGCATTGTTGAGTTACCTGAACATTTCTCAGCTTTCTACAGTAATATGTGATTTCACTAGTTGTTCATTCCTTTCTTCCCTTAATGATTTATTACTGCCATTCAAAAATATGTATTCAGTGGTAAGCCTTTAAATTTAGTTAAATACAAACTTTTTTCCATACAGTTTATGCTTATGTCTGTGCTATTAAATGGAGAAGGAAATGGCAACCCACTCCAGTATCATCACTGGGAAAACTCCATGGACAGAGGAGCCTGGTGGGCTCCATGGAATTGCAAAGAGTCAGACACGACTGAGCTCACACACACACACACACACACACTATTAAAAATAAACGACACCAAAAGCATCACCGACTCAAAGGACATGAGTTTGAGTAAGTTCTGGGAGTTGGTGATGGACAGGGAAGCCTGGCATGCTGCAGTCCATGGGGTCGCAAAGAGTCGGACACGACTGAGCGACTGAACTGAACTGAAAATCTTGGTCAAAGTTACCAGATATAGCATATACTAAGGGACATTCACAAATCACAAAGAATTAAATAAATTTAACCCAAGAGAAATTATTTTTAAAAGTTAAATTAGGAAGGATAGTCTTTATGAATGTTAAACCTTGATTTTGAAATTAGCAAAATACTGTGTCCTCTTATAGAGTTTCCACTGAATAACCCCCTATGATCTTTAAGCTGTGGCTTAAGTTCCCACAACCCTATTTGCTCCCAGATAGTGTTTGTCAAGTTACACATGGCAGCACAGGAAGCTATGAGAACCTTGAATACAGTCCAAATAACCTATCAGTGGTTGTCTGTGGAATCTTCTTTGTCCCTTTTTAATCCTCCTCCCCAATCCTTCATCCAGTAATGAATAAGATACCGCCCAACCAGAACTACTGCAGGGGATTATAGCAACAACTATTTTTCCAGGCATTGCAGTGCCTGTAAAACTTTAATGAACACATGAAACTTTTATTGTGTTCTCTACTTTTTGACTGGTGTGAGATATAACCACTACCAGAGATTTTTTTGCATTTAAAAATGTAAAAAAAGACAAAACAAATTTTCATGAAGACAAATCATCTTACAATTCTAGCAAGACTGGAAGCCTTTAGTATCCCAGTGAATGAAGCCTGCTTACAAAAAATAGAAAACATAAACTTGTGAGAAAAATACATGTTCTGTGTTGCATGGTATTGTCAGCCCTTCAGTAGTAAGAAACATTGATTTTATTCATTGTCTTCTTTACATGTTTTAAGAAACAAGAAAAGGGATTTTTAACGATTTTGTAAGATTGTTTTGGGGAATCTCCATTATCAATGATCTGTAGTAAAAAAAAAAAAAAAAGGAGAGAGAGAGACTATGCTGTTTAGAATTTTAAATTCAACACTTAATACTTTTCTTCTCTTTTTAATCTCAAGAATCTAATGCCTATTATTTTGAAGAGTAAGTTTCAATCCACTCCCTCATCTTTTTCCTCTAAGTCAATGTGTCATTTTTAACATAAAAACATTACATAGTTTTCTTTAATTCAACCCATTTTTTCTTAATTTCCTTATATATTAGTTTATAATCAATTGTTTCTTATATGATTAAACTCATCCCTTAAGCAGAAAAAATAATTTATCCAAAATAAATCTATTCAGTACTGGAGAAGGTATTTTATTGTTCCTAGTCCTAGAGTTTAAAAGATGATCACATCTATCTGATAGTTGTCAAAATATTTTCTATATAACTTCTGTCTATCCTTCCCTTTGGAGTCTAACCAGCATATCATCTTTGGAAAAGGGGCAATTCTCAGCACAAACATAAAGCTTTTTCAGGAAGACCTTTGATTTCCATGAAGGGTGAACACAATCACAAGCTAATTTTCAATTTTCTTAATAAATGTAAGAAAGGTATTGTAATAAGATAAATACTAAGTAAGATGATTTTAATATGATGCCGGCAAGAACACTGGAGTGGGTTGCCATTTCCTTCTGCAGGGGATCTTCCCAACCCAGGTATTGAATGAGGTCTCCTGCATTGCAGGTGGATTCTTTACCATCTGAGCTACCAGGGAAGTCCAATATGCATCAGGGGATGAGTTAAAGTGACAGAGCACCAATTACTGCCTTTAATAGAACATTAAAGCCTGCACACCCTAAATACCATTTTATCAGAGCACAGACAGCAAATCCATCATGTGTTCTTAAGCCTGCAACATCCTAAAATGTAGTTACCATAATAGAGTGATTTTATACTCTACCAGTCTCTTTGAATTTATGATCATAGGAATACACTTGATATTCCTAAAGTATATCATGTTAAAATGAGATTTCCACATTGAAAAAGTAAAACAAATAAATCACCTGAGAGAAAAAGAAACGTTATTGAGAAGTTTAGCTATTATATTTTAATTAGCCTACTCCAAGTCCCAGTTTGGAGACTAAATAAATCCTATTACGTAAACATATATATTTACTCTTCATGCTGCTGTTAAAGATTGCTTTAACATTTTCATGTTTATAAATTCAGTGCTTAATAAGAGAAATAAGCCTATCTATTGCCTTCTGACAATCCGTATTTGTAATCCTTTGTATCAATAGATATTAACTACAGGACCACAAAACCCTAAAAAACCTAATATTATGTTTATGTGCAACAGTAATCACAATATTTACTTCTGTCATGGGTTTTACTATTTCAGGCCTGAATATTCTTAAAAATGTCACTGTGCCTCATAAAACACAAGTGAGCCATAGTTGAACATTTATTGGAATATTTAATTATTCATATGTTGTTACAGTGACTCGGGCACAAATGACATTGTTTCCTACTATTAACTATTTCAACACCTGAAATACTCTTTTTTTTTTTTTTTTGACAACGTAAGTACTAACATAGCAGCATCGCTAGAAAATTTTGATATTCAAGCTCATTTTCTCATTAGAGTTACTTTGACTTCTGAGAGGACCTAAATGTGAAAAATTGCAAGGAAAAGATTAATTTATGGGATCCTTTGACTTGTGTCACTAAAAACCATGGGATAAAGAAATGTAAAGGATTTGCTTTTCATTTCCCTGAGTGTTAACTGTTTCTGAAATCAGCTGTGGCATTTGTCAATTAATTTTAATAGTGAGGAAAAAGATCTTTGCTTCTCAACATTTTTCTTTAAAATAATAGCAAAGGGGAATATGACCATATTTTCCTATTTCCAAATGAGCATTTTAAGTAATCCCCAGTTTTCACACGTATATGTCCTGATTCTACCAGTTCTCTTTGACTTCTTTATTCTTCTTTTTCAGACCTCACTGGTATCATCATTTTCCTTTCTGACAAGTGATGTTCATTTGTGATGGTTTCTGGGCTCTCAGATTTGGCATGAACAGCTGCAAACACAGCTGGAGCAGTACGCAGAGCTAACATACACTAATATTAACAGCAAGGAGGTTTTACATGGTGTTTCCTCCATGTGTATTATCCCTCAAATTGCCTTCAATCCTAAACTGAAGGCAGTTTATATTTTCTCAGAAAGATTGTTGAAACTCTGTTTTTTATTGCATGATCTAACAACATTCAAGTTTCTATTACTTCAGCACTATTATAATAAAAGAACATTCAGAGTCTTTTTAAAGAAGAAGAAAAAGAAACTATTAGAGATAAAATCATGTCTGTAAATAAAACTACACTGAGAAAAGGTCTGGTATAAGATTTGGCTATTGATGCTATTTGGCTATTTGGTGTTAGTTGTCCCTTAATGTAGCAAATAATAGTATTAAACTCAGTTCATGAGACAAATTAAATTAGAATTTTCCATCAGGTATGTTCAAAGTCAATGAATAATTATATTAAATAAACTGACCTTGGCCTCAAACTATGAAAGTGTCATTTAGAGTTCAATAACGTTGAGATGAATTCTGTCAGCTCACTACAATTATTTTTTATATGTAGGAATTTTTATGCTTGCTCTACTGAGGTACTGAAGGACAGAAGAGCCTGGCATGCTGCAGTACATAGGGTCACAAAGAGTGGGACACGACTTAGCAACAATGATAGCAGCAATCTTTGCTAAAGAACTTGGGAATAAAAAAATTTATTCAAAGTTTCCAAATTTTTAAATATTAAATTTCATTAAATTATATATCTAATAAGCCAGTAATTTTTACAGTATCTGCCAAAATCATCCCACAAATAGTAAAACTCCATGGTAGGATATTAATTAAATATATATATATATATAACAATATATAAACAAAAAAATAGCAAGTTTTGCTACATCATCAAACACATTCTACCTAGAAATACATTTTGTTTTCCAAGTGTGTACTTTTCATACTTCCTCATTTACCTTCTAATTTGTTTGATCATTTTACTTAATACTTTAAAATATATTAACATGAACAAATTGCACAGTTAGAAAAGCAGATTTGGGAAAATATATGTAATGAGAGAAATCCTAGCCCTAAAGAACAAGATAGAAATTCTGAACAGGAACATTTAGAAACAAAGAAGAGAGCAGTCAACCGTCTCAAGAGAAAGGGACTCCCTTGGAGCTCCGAGGGCAAGGTGCAATCTCATCACCCGACCCAGAACCACACAACTAGCCCTTTTCACTCCTGTCTTTCTTCTGCTCAGTGACGTGTCCTGTTTTATAATGGTTTCCCCTTCTCCTTTGGGCTTCCCTGGTAGCTCAGATGCTAAAGAATCCACCTACAATGTAGGAGACCTGAGCTTGATCCCTGGGTTGGAAAGATTCCTTGGATAAAGGAATGGCTACCCACTCCAATATCCTTGCCTGGAGGATTCCATTGGGAAAGGAGCCTGGCGGGCTATAGTCCATGGGATCGTAAAGAGAAGGACACAACTGAGTGACTAACCCTTTCACTTTTCCTCCTGCTCTATAATTTTTATTTGCATGTAGCTTTGAATTGTTCAGTGTCAACTCTCTGCGAGTCTCACACTCACCATTATCTGATGACTTTCTCTGAGTCCTTTGGCTCAAAATCTCCAGAGAGAAAATCTGAATGGCCTACCACATATATTAGTTTACTTCAAGACAAGAATTCATTACAGGTCCAAGCAGTTGAAGATAGGGAGGTAAGGTAAAATAGTGCATTCCTCTCTGGCTAGTCCTCACCTCTTTAGAAGAGATGGTGGACTGGAAGTAGTTTTTACAAAAGAGGCACAGGCTAAGTGAATACCCCATAGTGTACTTTCTATGAAGGGAAAATGCCAATTACAATATTTATAATTCATAACAAACTGCCAAAGATCATTTTTATAAGAAAAAAAATAATCAAAGTTGAAAATAAAATTTCTACTGTATAAGGAGTACAATAGCTTTACTCAAAATATAATATGGATACATGTTCCCAGCAAGTGGCTTGAAAAATGTGCCCATTTTCTGTCAATATACTGATCAAAAATTCCAATTATATACTAAATATGCATACATGTATATTCATATATATTCATGCTTATATGAAAAAAATGTTCTAAAAGTGTTTATGTATTTGTATGTGTGTATGTGTCCATATGAAATTATCTGCGTATAGAATATAAAGCCATAAAGAAGGCTGAGCACTAATGAATTGACACTTCTGAACTGCAGTGTTGTAGAAGATTCTTGAAAGCCCCTTGAACTACAAGGAGATCAAACTAGTCAATCCTAAAGGAAATCAATCCTGAATATTCATGGGAAGGACTTACGCTGAAACTGAAGCTCCAATACTTTGGCCACCTGATGCGAAGAGCTGATTCATTGGAAAACACTCTTATGCTGGGAAAGATTGAAGGCAGGAGAAGGGGATGACAGAGGATGAGATGGTTGGATGGCATCACCAACTCAACGGACATGAATTTGATCAAGCTCCAGGTGATGGTGAAGGACAGGCAAGCCTGGCGTGCTGCAGTCCACGGGTTGCAACAGTCAGACAAGACTGAGAGACTGAACAACAACAACAATATAAATTATTAATTGCCTTGGAGATGACCTTTGAACTCTCATATATACTTCCCTAAGTGAAGAGCTGATAATATTTGAGTGGCCTCAAGGCAATGGATGAGAGTGTAGATAGGAGGATTTCCACCACTGTAGTCCTCTAGTGGTTCCCAGACATTCTCTAAAGGTTTCACCAAGGTGGCCTTTAATGGTTTCCTATCTCTAGGTTCACACATTTATGTGACACAGTGTTAAGTATGTGGTCAATTCTGTATTCTGTAAAATATACATGCAGAAAAGCTTGTATTATCTATATATTGTCCTATGACAAAAACTCTTACTGTTTGATTTTTTTGAATATTTTCTAAGTATATAGTGCATCAGATTATAAATCTTCCATTTTTGAAAGAAAATTTCTTTTGAGATGGGGAATCTAGAACATACAGAGTAATACTTTAGTGACATAATTGTTATAAGAGAAGTGACCTATCATAAGTTATCTATCAATAGTTGATGGTTTTCTATTGAAAATACAAAGTGCTTTTCTATTGAAAATCTATTAATTACCTATCAATAGTTAATGATTTTCTACTGAAAATGCAAAATTCTTTTCTATTGAAAATCTGTTGATTACCTATCAATAGTTAATGGCTTTTGAATGATGATTTAAAAAACAGAATACTCAATTTCTCACAAACTTCCAGAGATGCTGAACTACATAATTTATTTAACAAGCATATTTCTCTGCTTCAAGTATTTTGACTTATTCTGTGCCATAAGCTTGTGATAATTGCTTTAAAATTCAATAAATATTTTATATGAACTGATAAGTAAAACATATCCAAGAATGGAAGGTGAAAGACAGTGGAAATTATATCCTGAATATGAGGATGCCATCAGTTGAAAATGAACTATGGGAATGTTTAGTCCAGGAATAATCTGTGTTCCTCATGTCAGAACACTAGATAGCATGATCTGGAGGAAATCCTTCTGCAGCCTGAAAGAACTGCTTTCCAAATTACTCACAAATACTGCATAATACCAGAATCTTGAGTGAGAAATATTCACATCACCCTTCCCCCATCTGAATTCTGAGAAAACTATTACTACCTAATCAACAGGAGTGTGGACTGAAAGGAAATGGAACACCCTACCCTTAGCCAACACCAGGCCTAGATATAAAATAATACTACCACAGGGCTATAAAACTAATCCTTAAATATGAGGAGAAAATAGTACTTCATATATACAGAAGAAATGTGTTTAGTTGCAAGACACTGAACATAAGAGGAAAATGTGTTAACAGACAACTGCCATGAAGTCCCAAAATAAAAACTTGGACCCTTCAAGAAAAATAGGATTTCCCAGCATTTTGCCTTCTCCCTAATAATAAACCAAAACACAGACAACTAATACATTTCACATTTTAACACAGAGGTGGTGAAATATAAGAGAAAAAAACAAAACAAAAAACAAACTCAAAAGCTAAAGTAATCAAAATGAAAAACACAAAAATAGATGAGGAAAATGTAATTCTGAGACTGTGAGGCCACAATACTTGAAATGCTATCCTTAGAATAAGATCAAATAGATATTTCATTCATACAATGAGAACAGAATGATATAATGTAAGAACGATCAGAAAATGAAAAGCTGTTAGATTTATCCAAATAAAAGGTCATGGAAGCATTAGAAAATAAAGTCTAGGAATTATCTCAGAAATTAGAAGAAAAAGATGTAAGTGTAAATATTTTTAAAATAATTCCAACCTTGAGTTTAAAGAGATTTGGGCAAGAGAGATGCATTTTTGAATCATCTGCCTATGGGTGGTAACTGAAGCCATGGCCACAGATGAGACTGACTAAAGATTTGAGAGGAAGGTCTGAAACCAAACCCTTTAGAGCTAAAAAATAACTGGCCTAGAAGATGATGACCATGCAAAGCAGAAAATGAACAGTTGGGAGGTCAAGGTTAAAGTGGGGGACCAAGAAACCTTCCATCAAAGAAAAATGGTCAACAGTAGAAACTATTGAAGGCAGGTCAAGTAAGATGGAAACTGAGCACAAATATAGTACCATAGACTCAATGCTGGATTTCACAAAAGCTATGTTGGTAATGTGTTGAGTTTAGAAGTTAGATTTTAGGGAGCAGGGAATGGAAACAGAAATAGTAAGAAGAGGCAGCACCAGGAGGAGGAGAGAGGCGGGCTATAACCCTTAATGTGGTGGTTAAAAAAAAAAAAAAAAAGATCTACTTTATTTCTCAAACCCACAGCCTATAATGTTCTTAAAGTGAAACAAGAAGCATATTCATGAATGAAGAATCTGGATAACTTATATAACTAATTCGTTGTGTATAAACATGAAATTTTATCCCAATAAATACTAAAAATTGTTCTCTGTCTTACAAAGCACTGTACTTGTTGTCAGATTTCATAATTATACAGGTGGTATGGGTTCTTTAAGCCTCAATCTTATTCATTTTAAAGTTCCAAGCTCATTTAACTAAAAATTCTTCTTTCCAGGCTTCCCAGGTGGTCCAGTGGTTAAGAACCTCTTTACCAATGCAGGACACAGGTTAGATCTCTGGTCCAGGAAGACCTCACATGCAGCAGAGAAACTAACTCCTCCTGCCACAACTACTGAGCCCACATGCTGCAACTATTGAAGTCCGCTCACCGAAAGCCCGTGTTCCACAAGAGAAGCCACCGCAGTGAGAAGCCCGCACACTGCAAGTAGAAAGTAACCCTCACAGCATCAAAGACCCAGCACCATCAAAACAAAAACAAAAACAAACCTCTTTCCTCTTCCCACTCACCCACACATTTAATTAAAAGTGTCTTTTCTGTTTAAGTGTGTGGGGAGAGGAGTGCTTTCCAGCATGTATGATTCACTCCAGTGTTCACATGGGGAAAAGGAATAAAGGAACAAGGAGAGGTCTCCCTGGGATCATTGCTGAAGAGGGTGAGAATGCTGGTGGGACCGTTGCTGCTCTGCTAGCATGGCACAGTTCTTTTACCAGATTTGCAGATTATTTCAGAGGATGCTATGGGGACCTAGCTCTTGACATGGGGTATCCACTCTGGGAGTCAGGATTTCCTCTCTCTCCACATGGGTGATCTATCATAACTGCTATGATATCAGTGGGGTCCCTCAAGCTCCATTAGCCTTTTGTGGTTTCTACTTCCCTGGTGGCTCAGATGGTAAAGAATCCACCTGCAATACAGGAGACCCACGTTCAATTGCTGGGTGGGGAAGATCCCCTGGAAAAGGGAATGGCAACCCACTCCAGTATTCTTGCCGAGAGAATCCCATGGACAGAGGAGCCTGGCGGGCTATAGCCTTTGGAGTCCCAAAGAGTCGGACACAACTGAAGGACTGAGCACACCCACAGAATACACACTGAGAACGCAGCCTGCCCGAGAGCAAGTCTCTGTCTTCTACTCCTTTCTCTACCTTTGCTTAACACTGTACACTTGACCAGTTTAATGACAGTATGTTGTACTCAGTCGGTGAGTTGTGTCCAACTCTTTGAGGCCCCATGAGCTGTAGGCTCCTCTGTCCATGGAATTTTCCAGGCAAGAATACTGGAGGTTGTTACCATTTCCTACTCCGGGGGATCTTCCCAACCCAGGGATCAAACCCAGGTCTGCATTACAGGCAGATTCTTTACCACTAGCGCCACCTAGGAAGTCCAGGTGTTTAATGACAGAGCAACATTCAAATGAGATGTCCAACTGTTTTCCAACCAAGAGGAAGAGTGGAAAGTTCAGATACTGTAAGTCTTTACTTAAACAAAACAAAACAAAACAAAACCGCAAGCCCAACATGAGCTGAAGGGAGAAAACAGCCTCCCTTCATGGTCACTATGTTGTTCCTAAAACTCAAATATTTCCTTTTTTTTTTTTTTTTAATTATCCCTTCCTACCTCCCTCTGAGTCTCCTCCATACTGTGTTGATGAGTTCAATGAAATGTTGGAAAAATTAATCTGTAGTAAATTCATTCATATGAAGTTGTGCATAATAGTCTAAATATACATCATATCTTCTCGCTATTGTCCTTATTTCTCATATCCAAATAGTTTTTATCCAGATATGAATTTATTGATAGTGCAGAGAAAGTAATGAGGTTAAATACAGAGTTCAGTCACAATAGAATAAGATATTTTGCTATATTTGAGAAAAGGGCCCATCTTACAGACTCTTAAGTCCTTTTCTAACTCCTTTCCCATCTTTGCCTCCTATATTTGCTTTTCACAATTTCTTTTACCTACTACTTCTAACCAACAGATTTTTTTTAAGGTGGCATTAAAAAAAATAATGGATTAGCAATTAATATGGAATCTTGGAAAGGGATTTGATGTTCTTGTACAGAAGGAACTGAATGTTATTATAATGACATAGTTTACTGAGTTTTGTGACAGCTATAAATCTACCTTCAAATAAATGTCTAAAGAACTTTCAAGTTATCTGAAGTAACATTTCCTTTTTTATCCAAATTCCAGTCTTAACAAATCTTATGTTCATCTGCTTTTCAATAAAAAAACTAAAATTGGTCCAATCAATGAATTTGTTTCTTGGGTTCTAGTAAATTTTATTTTTCTGTCTTTCTTCTCCTTCTGTTAACCTTCCTCCTCTTTTTTTTTTTTTTGAATTTTTGAATAGTGCTGACGTCATGGAAATGTTTAAAAACATAGTCTATGAGAGACAGTTTCCCCAAGATTTAGTCAAATTGTATTTTTTTTTCAAGATTTCTTTTTTTTTTCCATTTTTTTAAATTTAATTTTATTTTTAAATTTTACATAATTGTATTAGTTTTGCCAAATATCAAAATGAATCCGCCACAGGTATACATGTGTTCCCCACCCTGAACCCTCCTCCCTCCTCCCTCCCCTACCATCCCTCTGGGTCGTCCCAGTGCACTAGCCCCAAGCATCCAGTATCGTGCATCGAACCTGGACTGGCAACTCGTTTCTTACATGATATTTTACATGTTTCAATGTCATTCTCCCAAATCTTCCCACCCTCTCCCTCTCCCACAGAGTCCATAAGACTGTTCTATACATCAGTGTCTCTTTTGCTGTCTCGTACACTGGGTTATTGTTACCATCTTTCTAAATTCCATATATATGCGTTAGTATACTGTATTTATGTTTTTCCTTCTGGCTTACTTCACTCTGTATAATAGGCTCCAGTTTCATCCACCTCATTAGAACTGATTCAAATGTATTCTTTTTAATGGCTGAGTAATACTCCATTGTGTATATGTACCACTGCTTTCTTATCCATTCATCTGCTGATGGACATCTAGGTTGCTTCCATGTCCTGGCTATTATAAACAGTGCTGCGATGAACATTGGGGTACACGTGTCTCTTTCCCTTCTGGTTTCCTCAGTGTGTATGCCCAGCAGTGGGATTGCTGGATCATAAGGCAGTTCTATTTCCAGTTTTTAAAGGAATCTCCACACTGTTCTCCATAGTGGCTGTACTAGTTTGCATTCCCACCAACAGTGTAAGAGGGTTCCCTTTTCTCCACACCCTCTCCAGCATTTATTATTTGTAGACTTTTGGATCGCAGCCATTCTGACTGGTGTGAAATGGTACCTCATAGTGGTTTTGATCACAACAGACAACACAGAAATACAAAGGATCATAAGAGACTACTATCAACAATTATATGCCAATAAAATGGACAACGTGGAAGAAATGGACAAATTCTTAGAAAAGTACAACTTTCCAAAACTCGACCAGGAAGAAATAGAAAATCTTAACAGACCCATCACAAGCAAGGAAATTGAAACGGTAATCAAAAATCTTCCAGCAAACAAAAGCCCAGGTCCAGACGGCTTCACAGCTGAATTCTACCAAAAATTTAGAGAAGAGCTAACACCTATCCTGCTCAAAATCTTCCAGAAAATTGCAGAGGAAGGTAAACTTCCAAACTCATTCTATGAGGCCACCATCACCCTAATACCAAAACCTGACAAAGATCCCACAAAAAAAGAAAACTACAGGCCAATATCACTGATGAACATAGATGCAAAAATTCTTAACAAAATTCTAGCAATCAGAATCCAACAACACATTAAAAAGATCATACACCATGACCAAGTGGGCTTTATCCCAGGGATGCAAGGATTCTTCAATATCTGCAAATCAATCAATGTTATACACCACATTAACAAATTGAAAAACAAAAACCATATGATTATCTCAATAGATGCAGAGAAAGCCTTTGACAAAATTCAACATCCATTTATGATAAGAACTCTCCAGAAAGCAGGAATAGAAGGAACATACCTCAACATAATAAAAGCTATATATGACAAACCCACAGCAAACATTATCCTCAATGGTGAAAAATTGAAAGCATTTCCTCTAAAGTCAGGAACAAGACAAGGGTGCCCCCTTTCACCGTTACTATTCAACATAGTTTTGGAAGTTTTGGCCACAGTAATCAGAGCAGAAAAAGAAATAAAAGGAATCCAAATTGGAAAAGAATAAGTAAAACTCTCACTGTTTGCAGATGACATGATCCTTTACATAGAAAACCCTAAAGACTCCACCAGAAAATTACTAGAACTAATCAATGAATATAGTAAAGTTGCAGGATATAAAATCAACACACAGAAATCCCTTGCATTCCTATACACTAATAATGAGAAAACTGAAAGAGAAATTAAGGAAACAATTCCATTCACCATTGCAATGGAAAGAATAAAATACTTAGGAATATATCTACCTAAAGAAACTAAAGACCTATATATAGAAAACTATAAAACACTGGTGAAAGAGATCAAAGAGGACACTAATAGATGGAGAAATATACCATGTTCATGGATTGGAAGAATCAATATAGTGAAAATGAGTATACTACCCAAAGCAATTTATAGATTCAATGCAATCCCTATCAAGCTACCAACAGTATTCTTCACAGAGCTAGAACAAATAATTTCACAATTTGTATGGAAATACAAAAAACCTCGAATAGCCAAAGCGATCTTGAGAAAGAAGAATGGAACTGGAGGAATCAACCTGCCTGACTTCAGGCTCTATTACAAAGCCACAGTTATCAAGACAGTATGGTACTGGCACAAAGACAGAAATATTGATCAATGGAACAAAATAGAAAGCCCAGAGATAAATCCACGCACATATGGACACCTTATCTTTGACAAAGGAGGCAAAAATATACAATGGATTAAAGACAATCTCTTTAACAAGTGGTGCTGGGAAATCTGGTCAACCACTTGTAAAAGAATGAAACTAGAACACTTTCTAACACCATACATAAAAATAAACTCAAAATGGATTAAAGATCTAAACTTAAGACCAGAAACTATAAAACTCCTAGAGGAGAACATAGGCCAAACACTCTCCGACATACATCACAGCAGGATCCTCTATGACCCACCTCCCAGAATAATGGAAATAAAATCAAAAATAAACAAATGGGACCTAATTAACCTTAAAAGCTTCTGCACAACAAAGGAAACTATAAGCAAGGTGAAAAGACAGCCTTCAGAATGGGAGAAAATAATAGCAAATGAAGCAACTGACAAACAACTAATCTCAAAAATATACAAGCAACTCCTACAGCTCAACTCCAGAAAAATAAACAACCCAATCAAAAAATGGGCCAAAGAACTAAATAGACATTTCTCCAAAGAAGACATACAGATGGCTAACAAACACATGAAAAGATGCTCAACATCACTCATTATCAGAGAAATACTTCCTTTGTCATATTTTTATTGACTATGGAGTCAGGATTGTGTGTCGTGGGTAATTCTGATTTTGCTGGCTCACACATCTCAACAAGCTCTAAGACAAGGAGACTGACCTCACGGAATGGCAGTGTTTTGAATCACTCTGTTCTAATCACTCTGGTCTTCTCTGTTCTAAGCTGTAGATGCTAGCTGCCACTGTATCAGTAGGCATTCAAATCCATTCTGTCTCACTTGTATGCTCCATAATCACTTACCACTGTTACTTGAATTTTGTCCAAGTGAATAAGACAAACAAGGAGGGAATTAGCATATGTGTATTTAAGGGAGAAAAGGTGATCATTTTGTAGGGATAGTTCCATTTAGGAAATACATACAAGAATAAAAATTTAAACAAAAATTCACAATAGAATTTAGTAAAGTGGTCATTCAATGAACACAGAGAAACAACACCTACGGTTTGTCAGAGATTTGAGCATTATCAATCTCAGTGGATAAAAATGTAAATTAATTTTAGTAGTTCTGAAAATTGTAAAAAGCATATCAAATCTTAGCATGTTCCTATCCTTTGATCCAATGATTCTGTT
The DNA here is from genome assembly GCF_002263795.3 of Bos taurus. Taxonomy (NCBI): domain Eukaryota; kingdom Metazoa; phylum Chordata; class Mammalia; order Artiodactyla; family Bovidae; genus Bos; species Bos taurus. Next base: position 18,479,603 of record NC_037354.1, read on the forward strand.
TCAAATAATTCATTCTAAATGTTTTAAATTTACATTCTAAAATGATTATTAAAGATACATTTAACTTTGATAAAAATGAAAATGACAATATGGGAATAGTTTCAAAATGTAGTATTTTTTTATAATGCATTATGAAACAGTCTTCAGATATTATAATAGCCTCTTCCAATATACAAAAATACTCCTAATGCACTGTTAAATGAAAAAAGCAAGAACTTATTTGTATGTATTCCAGACCACATGTAACACTTAAACTAAGGTTCTTTTTCTCTTAAGATCAGCTGAAGCCAAAATAAACATATGTCAAATACCCAGCACATCCTAAATTTCTGTCCCTAATATTGTACAGGGCATGAGTACAGATCATAAAACTGTTCCACATCAGTACAATATCTCCCTGGAGGGGAAAAAAGCAGTATTTGGTGAGAGGGGTCAGTGTTCTTTGCATCCTGCTAGTCTGAGCATGTAATGTGCTTCTCCTTACCCAAGTCAAACGAGATGGACCTGCACTCAGAGGCTGGCATGAATTCCTGTGATATATTGGCTTAGCTAACAAAGGGGAAAAAACCCAGCTGAGCTGGGCGGGAGCTGTCCTTTCACAAATGGTGGAGCAGGACTCCTGCCCAAAGGGGCCACGAGAAAGAGAGGAGATCTCAGCAGAAGAGATGGAAGCTGGAGGCCCAGAGGTTGTGTGATGGGTGACAGGTAAGCCGTCGGTGAGATGTTGCCAATGTCAAAGACATTGCAGCTAGGGATGCAAAGGGTGTTCTGGAGAAATTGTATCCCAAGAAAGAAGCAGCAACTATATGCATTACCTGCATACAGTATTAGATTACACATGTACCCGCCAGACTAGTACTCTACCATCCATGTGCCAATTACCCATAATACCTTCAGCCTGAGACCCAATCTCAAAGTGACAGGACCTCTGAAGTTAGAGTTATGATATCACATTCAGTTTAGTTGCTCAGTCATGTCCGACTCTTTGCGACCCCATGAATCACAGCACACCAGGCCTCCCTGTCCATCACCAACTCCCAGAGTCCTCTCAAACTCATGTCCATTGAGTCAGTGATACCATCGAGCCATCTCATCCTCTGTCGTCCCCTTTTCCTCCTGCCCCCAATCCCTCCCAGCATCAGGGTCTTTTCCAATGAGTCAACTCTTTGCATGAGGTGGCCAAAGTATTGGAGTTTCAGCTTCAGCATCAGTCCTTCTAATGAACACCCAGGACTGATCTCCTTCAGAATGGACTGGTTGGATCTCCTTGCAGTCCAAGGGACTCTAAAGAGTCTTCTCCAACACCACAGTCCAAAACCATCAATTCTTCAGTGCTCAGCTTTCTTCACAGTCCAACTCTCACATCCATACATGACTACTGGAAAAACCATAGCCTTGACTAGACTGACCTTTGTTGGCAAAGTAATGTCTCTGCTTTTGAATATGCTATCTAGGTTGGTCATAACTTTCCTTCCAAGGAGTAAGCGTCTTTTAATTTCATGGCTGCAATCACCATCTGCAGTGATTTTGGAGCCCCCCCCCCAAAATAAAGTCTGACACTGTTTCCACTGTTTTCCTATCTATTTGCCATGAAGTGATGGGACCAGATGCCATGATCTGAGTTTTCTGAATGTTGAGCTTTAAGCCAATGTTTTCACTATCCTCTTTCACTTTCATCAAGAGGCTTTTTAGTTCCTCTTCACTTCCTGCCATAAAGGTGGTGTCATCTGCACATCTGAGGTTATTTATATTTCTTCCGGCAATCTTGATTCCAGCTTGTGCTTCTTCCTTAGACTTGCATTGATTTTGGAGTTAACAGAAAAGCTGGAGAACTGCCTGAGATTTCATCTGGAGCAAAGAAAAAACTATTCAAAAGAACACGTTTAATATGAAGTGTTCAATATAAATTAGTTATAACTATGTGTGTGTGTGTGTGCTCAGTTGTGTCTGATTCTTTGTGACCCCATGGACTGTAGCCCACCAGGCTCCTCTGTCCATGGGATTTCCCAGGCAAGAATGTTGGAGTGGGTTGCCATTTCCTTCTCCAGGGCATCTTCTCAACCCAGGGATCAAACCTGCATCTCTTGCGTCTTCAGCATTGGCAGGCAGATTCTTTACCACTGCAGCATCTGGAAGTCCAGTTTTATAACTGTGCCCTACCAAATTCTAGTTATATAACCTACCATTTATATGTATATAAAATAAAAATGGAATGAAATATAGAAAAGTATGACTAGAGGTTGTTAGGCAATAGATTTATAGGTAACTGTTTCTTATATATTTTATGTATTGCTTACATGTGAAACAATGTTAATTCTAAAACCATAAAAGTAGTTATTAAAAATAAATTAAGACAAAGTGGTAGAAAAGTAATTCGAAATCTGTAATTCCCAAATCAGCCTCCACCACCATATTCAAACTAAGACTATCTGATCAAATACTAGTCCTGGTACTTAGCTAGTGAGGTATTTGTTCAGCGTCTGAATATTTTGACAATTCAACTCGCTCAGGCATGCTGTGACAATTTTATCACTTAGCTAAGGGAATGTTGGAAGATTTTTTTTCCAATTAATGGGATAATTTATGCAAAAAATTGTAAGAATAGTATGATGCATGCATTAGGTAATAAATAAATGCTATCTGAAACCAGAAATTAAACTCAGTATTTTTGAGGACTACTGCTTGTTCACAGAATAAAGATGAAGTAGTGTTTCAAGGATGGATAAAGTATGCTAAATAACCACCTTTCACTTAATTAGAGCTAGATAACTGATATATGCTGAACATTCATTCCACAAACCTAGAAACCTGTGATAGCACCACAGTTCTTCAGAATGACCCACTAGGAAAAGACCCATGTGATTGAAATTCTCAATTGGAAAGAGGGGAAGGATTCTTGTTCTGTTGTTTATTCTTGTCTATACTTACTCCTGGTTCAAACTGAATGCGTCAATTACATTCTCATATTATTCACAATAGACAATGTGCCCTCAATTGCTGTCGACATTATCCTTGGATTTTCTTATTGCACTATAAATTTGGCAGGATATCTAATGGGAAAGGAGCAGTCATTTTCTATTTCAATTCAGTTTTCATGCACCAGGAGTTCCCCTCACCCCAACTCTAAATGTACTCTGCTTTTCAGCGGTGTAAGTAATTAAAAGGTTCAGTGGTTAAATATTGCTACAAGTAGTTCAAAAATAAATTGTCATTTTAAAATACAGACAGAGAGACAAACACAGATGGATAATAAATGCATGATCTGTGGACTGATGCAGAACTAGAAAAAGAAATGCTGACACCATTCTTCAGTCAAAGAAGACAGGCAGCTAAATTTAAAGGGAGCAGAAGTCCATAAAGGAATAAGTTGTAATCGAGAGGCACATTATGGCATTCAATGGCAGGTAGTTTATGGGAGAAAAAAAATCAATATAAGAGTTACATTTGCAAATGTAAGTCGGGGTTACTGTTTCATTTGTCAAGGTTTTAGACCACAGAGTATAAACATTTAAATGAGCAATTTAAGTCAAGCTAATCTTTTTGAGATTGTCCATTTATTCAAAACATTAAACTTAACTGGTGCTTCAAACCAGATTACTTTTTCTCTTCCCATCATGGTTGTCTTAACTCTCATCACTGCTTTCCTGTTGCCTTCTTTTATTAGATTCCTTAAGCCCCATAACTGAAGTTTTGTGTATTTCCACTATCACCATGAGACTTATTAATATGAGACAGCTTTTAACAACCTCAAAATTCCAAAAAAAGGAAAAGGAAAATACACAAAATATAAAAAATATTTCATTTATTTTAAAGATAAATATGTAGCAAATCTTCATTTTTCTCCTTGGAACACTAATCCCAGGAATTAGTTATAATTCCTTTCCAAACATTATTGTGCTGTTATAGATTTTGTTTTTGAATTATGAAGAAAAAATCAAGTAAAAGAAAACAGTCATTTAGGGTCATAGCTGTTTGATTTCATCTCTTCTTGGTTTCTCACCAGTAATGTAAGGAATGGGCTTCCCAGGTGGCACCAGCAGTAAAGAACCCACCTGCCAATGCAGGAGACATAGAGATGTGGGTTCGATCCCTGGATCAGGATGATACCTTGGAGGAGGAAATGACAACCCACTCCAGTATTCTTGCCTGGAGAATCCCATGGACAGAAGAGCCTGGCAGGCTACAGTCCATTGGGTGGCAAAGAGTCAGACACACCTGAAGCGACTTGGAGCAACAGCAGCAATGTACAGAAGAGGTAGAGACTGAGACCTTTATCCAGCAGAAAGGAACACCACTGCACTACAGATTGCCCTGACTGTATTTGAAGTTCCTTGGGGGAAATGTGTGTTTGGTATTTAAATTATTTTTCCCAGGTGAAACTCACTCTACTCCAAGTGCTTTCTTATTAATCCTCCCAGTGGTTCTATATTGCTCCTATTTTTCAGATGAGAGCACTGATTTAGGGAGCTTGGAATTACTATTTTCTCAGAGATTCACAGCCAGTGAGTGAACGGAACTGGACTTGTCTCCATGCCCCCTTGGTAAGGTGACAATACCAGACTGTGAGGGTGAAAGGCCTTAACACATGCAGAACACTTGGCATGATGTCTGGCCCTCAGTGCATGATGATCCAACTTCCCTGGTGGCTCAGTGGTAAAGAATCCACCTGTCAATGCAGGAGACATGGGTTCAATCCCTGATCCAGGAAGAACACATTTGCCATGAAGCAGCTAAGCCCATGCACCACAAGCACTAAGCCTGTGCTCTAGAGCCTGGGAGCTGCAACTACAGAGTCTAGGAGTCACACCAACTGAGCCCGCACGCCCTAGAATCTGCTCCTCAGTCAAAGAAGTTAGCGCAATGAGAAATGCATGCACTGCAACTGCAGAGTAGACCACTGCAACCGCTTGCCGCTGCTAAAGAAAAGCCCGCAGAGCTATGCAGACACAGCACACAGCACAGTCAGAAACAGATAAATAAAACTTAAAGATGAATAAATGCTTGAGGATCATAACTCCTGGGTCATTCTGCTACATTCTAAGAGAGGAGTAAAGTCCGAAGTTGTAAAGAGCATACTGCTTATTTAACTTATATGCCAGCCTAAAAATGAGCCAGATAATCATGATGGTGTGATCACTCACCTAGAGCCAGACATCCCGGAGTGTGAAGTTAAGTGGGCCTTAGGAAGCATCACTATGAACAAAGCTAGTGGAGGTGATGGAATTCCAGTTGAGCTATTCCAAATTCTAAAAGATGATACTATGAAAGTGCTGCACTCAATATGCCAGCAAATTTGGAAAACTCAGCAGTGGCCACAGGACTGGAAAAGGTCAGTTTTCATTCCAATCCCAAAGAAAGGCAATTCCAAAGAATGCTCAAACTACTTGCACTAATCTCACACGCTAGTGATGGAGAAGTCAATGGCAACCCACTCCAGTACTCTTGCCTACAAAATCCCATGAACAGAGGACCCTGGTGGGCTGCCATCTATGGGGTCGACAAAGTCAGACACGACTGAAGTGACTTAGCAGCAGCAGCAGCAACACACGCTAGCAAATTAATGCTCAAAATTCTCCAAGCCAGGCTTCAACTGTACGTGAACCATAAACTTCCAGATGTTCAAGCTGGATTTAGAAAAGGCAGAGGAACCAAAGATCAAATTGCCAATATCTGTTGGGTAATCAAATAAGCATGAGAGTTCCAGAAAAACACCTACTCTACTTTACTGACTACCAAAGCCTTTGATTGTGTGGATCACAACAAACTATGGAAAATTCTTAAAGAGATGGGAATACCAGACCACATGACCTGCCTCTTGAGAAATCTGTATTCAGGTCAAGAAGCAACAGTTAGAACTGGACATGGAACAACAGACTGGTTCCAAATAGGAAAAGGAGTATGTCAAGGCTGTATATTGTCACCCTGCTTATTTAACTTATATGCAGAGTACATCATGAAAAATGCCAGGCTGGATGAAGCACAAGCAGGAATCAAGATTTCTGGGAGAAATATCAATAACCCTAGATATGCGGATACCACCACCCTTATGACAGAAAGTGAAGAAGAACTAATGAGCCTCTTGATGAAAGTGAAAGAGGAGAGTTGAAAAGGTTGGCTTAAAGCTCAACATTCAGAAAACTAAGATCATGGCATCTGGTTCCATCACTCATGGCAAATACATGGAGAAATAATGGAAACAGTGAGATATTTTATTTTTTTGAGTTCCACAATCACTGCAGATGGTGACTGCAGCCATGAAATTAAAAGATGCTTGCTCCTTAGAAGAAAAGCTCTGACAACCTAGACAGCATATTAAAAACCAGAGATATTACTTTGCCAACAAAATCTGTTTAGTCAAAGCTATGTTTTTCCCAGTAGTCATGTATGGATGTGAGAGTTAGACTATAAAGAAAGCTGAGCACTGAATAGAAGCTTTTGAACTGTGATGTTGGAGAAGACTCTTGAGAGTCCTTTGGACTGCAAGGAGATCCAACCAGTCCATCCTATAGGAAATCAGTCCTGAATATTCATTGGAAGGACTGATGGTAAAGCTGAAACTCCAATACTTTGGCTACCTGATGGGAAGCACTGACTCATTTGAAAAGACCCTGATGCTAGGAACAATTGAAAGTGGGAGGAAAAGGGGACAACAGAGCATGATATGGTTGGATGGCATCACCACCTAGATGGACATGAGCTTGAGTAAGCTCTAGGATTTGATGATGGACAGGGAAGCCTGACATGCTTCAGTCCATGGGTTCACAAAGTGTCGGACACAATGGAGCAACTGAACTGAACTGAAAAGAGAAACACTTTAACAATATTTGGAATATCCTAAAGCAATAGCTCTCAGAGTGTGGTTAATGGACCACCCACATGAAAATTATCTGGATGCTTACTAAAAGGATAAATTCCTGGACCCTATCCTATACCTCCTAATTAGCACTCAATTAGGGGCTTAGAATCTCAATTTTCAAGAAACTTTTCTTCTGAAATTTGAGTTCACTAAAGTTTGAGAAGTATCCTGTGATCTGGCCAGGTTTATGGGCACATTAAGGTGATTTCCCAGCATGAGGTGTAAAAATTTTAAAATATCAACGATAATAGAAGTAGTGGGAAAATAGAGTGCGTTATATGAATTTTTTAACCAGGGGAAGTCAAAACATGACCAAGATTTTTACTTCATATTTTGTTGTTTATATTCCTTAATTATTTAAATACACCTTACAATAGTGAAGCATGGAGGAATAATCACTGTAGTGTCTGTTTTCCTACAGTGGCAAGTCAACAAAAATTTTCAGGTTCCTAATAATTAGTTCTCTAACATTATTGAGGATGTCACAGGTGTGAGTCGGGAACCACTGCCTGTGTTGTTCTTATGTCCATTTACATCTAGTCACAGTGCAACATTCTCAAATTATCCAAGGTCAAAGGGAAGCAGAGAAAACTGATAATTGAACACTTGGCTAATAGGAGATGACAAGTGTATTGTGGAGCAACTGGCTCGTTAGATGTAATAAGGATGCAAGCAGTGAGCTAGAATTAAGAGGAACCATCAAATGTCCAAGCAAGGACAGCCTTTGGCAGCCATCACTGTCTTAGCAAATCTCAAGTACACAGGTGGATGTATAATACATCACTCGTCTCCTTTCCTCCCTCAACACTGTCTCCCTTTTCTCCACTGTTTCGTGTCTGTTTTTTTATTTCACATGCATCATAGCTAATCCAAGATATAGTTTAATTTAAAAAGACGGGGTATAGTCAAAAGGCTTGCTTTATTTAAATTAAAAAAATCTGCTTTAGTAAACCCATGAGAGAGTTTTGTACCCATTACTCTGTTATTTTATAAACCTATAGTGAGTCACTTTTTCACTAAAATAGTTTCCTCTAAATCAAATTTAAATATTTCAAATACACAAGTTGCTCTTCAGAAATAATGCAAGGGACACCATTAAGTGTGGGTCAGAGTGCTAGATTAACTGCCAAATAATTAGATCCTGCAAAATCTTCTAAAGATATCAAACTGAAGCTAGGTTTCTGATGTAAATGCAAAAATGTCAAAGATACAACAAACAAAAACACCAATTTTCGATGTGGCCTTGTGCTTTAGGTTATAGCATTTATTTTTGAAATGATGGCTCCTGCTTCATGTCCATAAAGTTACATGAAAGAAAACGAATGATATAATACTCATATTCAACCATATCAACATCTAAAACACACTCAGTTTTCATAAAACATGTTTTAGATGTCTGAAAAAATCACAATGTCAGAGTATTTTCATGCTTTGCCTCTAAGATATTCCTGGCATATTTCACGCTGGACTGTATTCATTATTCCCATCAACTAGGGCTGTCTCTGCTCACAGGCTTGGAGTTTGCAACCATGACAAAAACCAACTGCTTTCATCTACTGAATAAGACCCAGAAACTTGACCAGCTACTACTATATTTAGCAGCTCAACCTCAGGGAGTCTTTGGTCCTGCAGATTTTTGAAAACACAAATCTAACTATTTAGATGCCCTGAAACACAACAAGAAAATACATCTGTTACTATTTTCTTGTAACAGTTTTATTAAGTCTGGAAATAAAAGTGATGCTTTCTTGAGGCAGAAAGAGAAATACATCCTGTATCCCAGGATCTGTCAATACAACACACATTTCTTTGTTGGAATGAAAATGATAAAAATCTATCACAGAACTTCTCTCTGTGATTTGGAAGGGGGGCTGAAAATGTCATTAGCTATTTTTTGTTCAGTTGCTAAGTTGTGTCCAGCCCTTTGTGACACCATGGATTGCAGCACGCCAGTCTTCCCTGTCTTTCACCATCTCTGGAGTTTGCTCAAACTCATGTCCATTGGCTATTATTAGGGCACGAGAAATGAGTGGTGATTTCAAAGGGGAGTCAGTGGCATCTCGCATTCTGAATGTGTCCCGGTGCTATTTCTGAGTGGATTTCTCTGAATTGCACAGGCTGTTAGTGATCTCACTCATGGCCACTCTCTGGTAATACCAGCAGACACATGCCTCAGACATCCTGAGGACCTGGACTGTCTGTCCATATTTTACATCACATCTTAGCCACACAGGAAGGCGGCAGACAACTGATAATTGATATTCAAAACATCTCAGAGAAAAAAATTGTTGTAGAGATGTGCATGTACCTTAGTTTTGGAAATGAGTCTCAAAAGAAGTCACCCCATATCAAAGGCCTCATCATCAGTGTCAAAGTGAATCATTTATATATTTATATTTACATTGATGCATAATTTTTAAGATGCATATATCTCCAAAATGCAAATAAGATGCATAAAAGCTGTGGCAATAATAATGAGCTAACATTTTTGAGTACTGACTTATGTTTTAAACACTTTATATGTTTAAATGAATTTAGAATTAATTTATAAATGTACTTACAAATTGTTGTCATTGTTCGGTTGCTGAGTTGTGTCTGACTCTTTGATCCTACCAATAGTTTTATGAAGGAATTTTCTGTTATTCCTATTTTATAGACGAGCACACAAAGATTAAATAACAGAAAATTTTCTCTGTATTCTCCAAAATAAAATTTTCATTTTAAATTAGCTTCCTCCAATAGATGGGGAAATAGTGGAAACAGTGGCTGACTTTATTTTGGGGGGCTCCAAAATCACTGCAGATGGTGACTGCAGCCATGAAATTAAAAGATGCTTACTCCTTGGAAGGAAAGTTATGATCAACCTAGACAGTATATTCAAAAGCAGAGACATTACTTTGCCAACAAAGGTTCATCTAATCAAGGCTATGGATTTTCCAGTAGTCATGTATGGATGTGAGAGTTGGACTATAAAGAAAGCTGAACACTGAAGAATTGATGCTTCTGAACTGCAGTGTTGGAGAAGACTCTTGAGAGTCCCTTGGGCTGCAAGGAGATCCAACCAGTCCATTCTAAAGGAGATCAGTCTTGAATATTCATTGGAAGGACTGATGTTGAAGCTGAAACTCCAATACTTTGGCCACCTGATGTGAAGAGCTGACTCATTTGAAAAGACCCTGATGCTGGGAAAGACTGAAGGCAGGAGGAGAAGGGGATGACAGAGAATGAGATGGTTGGATGGCATCACTAACTCAATGGACATGAGTTTGGGTAAACTCCAGGAGTTGGTGATAGACAGGGAAGCCTGGCATGCTGTGGTCCATGGGATCGCAAAGAGTCAGACATGACTGACTGAACTCAACTGAACTGAATATTCATGTAGTGAAGAAGGAAATGGCTACCCACTCCAGCATTTTCTTGCCTGGAAAATCCCTTGGGCATGAGGAATCTGGTGGGTTACAGTCCATGGGGTTGCAGATTTGGACACAACTGAGTGACTGACCACACACGTATCCATGTGGAGCATCTTCTCTCATCTATTTGCAGGGCTGCTATTCAAGTTCTCAGAATATGGTCACAACTGGAATCCATGCATGCATCTTGTAAAGTATTTTTAATATTAACCCTGACTATATGCTTGTGTATACCAGGGTTTCTTCCTCTATATTCCTAAGACATTTGGAAGTTACCTCTATTATTGTACATATCAAATACGGGAATTTCATGTCTACCTCCCAGCTATAGACTGGAGGTATATGTTCCTTCAAAATTCACATGTTGAAACCTACTGTGGTGATACTTGGAGGTGGGGCCTTAGGGAGTTGTTTAACTCATGAGTATGGAGTCCTCACAAATGGAATTAGTGTCCTTATCAAAGAGTCCCCAGAGAAATCTCTCACTTTTCCCACCATCTGAACACACAGACAGAAGGTGGTCATATATGACCAGGAAGTATGCCCTCAGGAAAGTTCATCTGCCGGCACCTTAATCTTGGACTTTCCAGTCCCCAGAACTGTAAGAAATCAATTTTATTATAAGCTATCCAGTCTATGGTATTTTTGTTAGAGCAGCCCAAGTCGATTAAGCCATTTTCTAATTAGATCATGATTTTTCAAGGCAAGGATTAACATATTCATCATTTTATTCCCAACACATGGCAAGTACTTGCATATAGTCGTGTGCGATAAGTATAACTGAACAAGTGCAAGAAGTTGATGACACTGGTTCTATTTTCCCATCTAGAAAGTGGGAAAAAGAATAACACGGCATCACAGAAGAGCTGTGAAGATAAAATAGAACAGAAAATATAAAGCATGCTTAGAAAATTGTGCATGTGTGTGTTTGTGTGTGTGTGTGAAGTGAACAACTTAGTGACTGGACAACAACAAAATGAATCAATTCACCCTATACATTGGACTTATACTATCTAAAGTCTGAGGATTTCATCTATCTTAAAAGTGAGTAAGATCGCCACACCTGGCCTGTTCCAACAGTTAAGTCATGTATTGAAGGCTGTGCCACATCTATCCCACCACAATCATTTTAATGACTATACAAAATACATCTATGTAGCCATTCCCCTCCACTATGTGAAGCCAACTCTAAAAAAAAGAGAGGCTCCAACCTAAACAGATAAAGTTTATTTCAAATGGATACAACTCAAGCCTGCCAAACCATTTATGAGTCAATGCTCTGCTTCTCATATGTTGCACTCACTTTAAATGATCTCAAGTGATTATTTTCTGTTTTCCAAGGAGAAATACTGATGTTACCCTTCCTCATTATTAATAACTCTTAGTAGTCCATTTTAACAGTAATGGGTTACTTGGCTCTAGACTCACATAAATCACCTGTATTGTCTGCTCCACTCCAAACTGTGAGACAAATTTTGGCTAAGGTTATAACATCTACAATAGCCTAAGGATCCATTCTGTTCTGTAACTATACACATGCTTCTCTGCATTGGGTCCTTCAGTTTCCCACTTACTAGAATCCCAAATGTTCATTTTGTAGTCCCATATTCCTATCCACAGAACTGTTCTCTTCCAAGAAAATCATGTTGCTATCTAAGAACCCAACAGAGTAAGATTCAAAAACCTTTACACTGATTTCTTGCAATTGGAATCTGGTTGATAATTTTATCCAATTTCTTCTATTCAACAGATTCTAGAAATTAACCTCCATTTGACCACTGATTCAACATGCCCCAATGTGTCTGTCCTTCCATAAAAAGATTACTGTTTCAGCTTTACGAGAGGGTATGTGGTAACATGTTGCCAACACCAGACTATTTATTACTTGGCTTAATCTTCACAATCAAATATTCAAGGTTCATGCAAAAATTACATAAGAAAATCTATATACTAATGCAGGCTTGGGAAATAATTGCCACTCAGAATCTGTGTACAAAAAAATAACAAGAATGGGAACCAAATGTCTTTGGGGGAAATATAAAGAATCTGTGTACAAAGATCTGGTACACAGAAGCTTCATTCTTTCCTTTTAATTTTTCTGTATTTTAGGTGTATGCTTGGGATACTAATTCTTAAACTTCCCCAAGTCCCTATCGTTAGACTTCAAACAAACATGTATTAAATATCAGTTTATTTGCAACTGTGGGGATATAAACATGTTATGACATGTTCTTTCCCCTTGATTGAAGGGGTCATTAAAGCATGAATAGAATCACAATGAGATGGTTAGATAGCATCACTGACTCACTGAAGAATCTGAGCAAACTCTAGGAGACAGAGTAGGCTGGCTTGCTGCAGTCCATGGGGTCACAAAGGGTCAGACATGACTTAGCGACTGAGCAACAGAACCACAATGCAGAGTTCCACTTGCTCAGTGCTCTACAGGCTCCTCTGAGTTCTGCCAATGTGCTCGGCTCACCCTCACCTTCTGCCTGTGAAGCTTTTCTCCCAGACAGTCTTATGGATCATTCTGTCACCTCTCTCACGCCCTTGCTCCACTGTCACATTCTCAGGAGAAAAACCCAGGAATTCTTCTTAGTAACGAATAAACATATCACTTCACCAACTCATAAAATGTATTCTTAATACAAGTTTTACTTGTCACGGAAACAAACTTTGTAGCTTATGACAATATTATATGTTGGAGTTTTTTTGTTTGTTTGTTTGTTTTTGCAAAAATCGTATAGTATGTATTTTTGGAAAAGTCCACTGTATATTTTTGGGAGAAAGTTATATTAATGAGATAAATGTGGGGTGGGGGAACTTAGGCATGCTCAGCTCAAAGAAGCTTCCAGATCCAAGATATTTCTGAATCAATTTCATTGACCCCTAAGGAAATGGTAACCCACTCCAGTATTCTTGCCTGGAGAATCCCAGGGACGGGGAAGCCTGGTGGGCTGCCGTCTCTTGGGTTGCACAGAGTCGGACACGACTGAAGCGACTTAGCAGCAGCAGCAAAGGGACCAATTCTGAATAAAATGACAATTAGAGGCAGTTATTGTGAAACAAGGACTATATGAGAAAAATTCCAACTGCTTTCAGCATTATCTGCTTTTACACTCCCAAAGAATGAATGGATAATGACAAGGAGTGTCAGCCAAAATACACGATGTCTCTTTTCAACTGACAATAGAAGAGAGTTGGAAACTGAGACAATAAAGAGATGTGTTTACTTACTCAATGAAATCTTTGCAGTTTGTCTACCATAAACCATTGTGCAAGCGAGCCCTGATTTCAACATCTGACACCAACAAATTACAAAATATTAAAAAACAGTATAAGGATTGTTAACAGAGGCATTTGGTTCATATTTACTTGACTCTTATTTGCTTTCAAGTTGAGTGTTAGAGTGACTGTGTCTGGCTTTTCCTATTTAAGGCTAACACCAACTACAACCCTTGCTCAGAGCACATTCTCCTAGGATAAATTTTCTGGGATGGATGAAATTCCTGGAAAGACTTTCAAGTCTTCAGCCTTTCAGAAAGATTCATGAATATGGATGGTATTGTGAAAGTATTGATTACCAATATCCCCATATGATACTTTTCTCTCCATCAGGTCCACTCAATTCTCCAGATATTACTAGGAGCACAATTCAAGATCCTAAATAATGATAAGTGATAAAAACTCTGACCCTTGGACCACTGGATAATTAAAGCCCTGCTTTTTTTTTTTCTTAGCAGCAAAGTAACATACCAGACACACGTCTTTCCCATTGTTTAATAAAAATGCAAATTCTTCATCAAATGTTCACATGTAACTCTACTAAGATCCTGGAACCAATGCTAGAAGTTCAAACATGTCTGAAGGATTGACATGAGAAGCAGTATGAGACTGAGGGAACAAATCACAGAAAATGTTATCATATTCAAAAGCAAAAAGGTATCTGGAGTCCTTCAGAGAAGCAAAACTCAAGTATCCAATCTCCCTGTTAATCTGAGTCATATATTTCACAAACCACCTGATGACCAAAATACAACATGCGCCTCAAATTAAAGTCACAAAAAGGCTGCAATGTAATTGCGTGATTTTAGGAGATACAAGAAAGGGCTGTTGAAGGTAGAATTCGGCTTAAATCCCAAACTATATTGCCTGTATGATGGACTAACATTTAAAAGCACACTTGATTATGTCAATTTTCTTTAAAAAATTATAGGATTTAATACTATTGAAAAATTGCATCCTTACAGGATAAACATGCTTTGTGCCTTTGATGAACAGGGTGGGACTTTTTTTTTTTTTTTAGGAGGGAAGAGTATCAAGTACTATACATCCCATTTCAATTAAACTATAAAATATCTATAATATTAAAGCAAGACATATTCTCACCAACTGAGCTATCAGGGAAGCCCTAAAGCAAGACATAGTTGTACAAACAGCAACTGAGGAAACTGCTTTCCTCTAACTCTTCACTTCAAATGTTCCTATCTTCATATCCCTTTAAGGAAAGCCTTGACTTTTTGTTAATAATAAGGATAATAATTCACTTTATTTAACACTTTCTGGATATGTGAAATGTATAGATTGCATTTATAGAAGTTTTCCATTTACTTACCCATTCAGTTTTTCTTGTAGTAGTATTTCCAAAGTGATATTCCATGTTTAAGATTAATTTTATAAATGTATGTTAAATGACCTCTGAGAATAAAACATAAAAGACTATATTGACATTTTCTCCTGAAATTTAATTTTTAGATAATGGAATAGATATGGCAGATACTGAATCCATTGTTGGAAATGACTATTTTTCTTTAATAAGCTGTGAGCCACACCTGAGAATAATGGAAAATCATGTGAAAGAACACGTGCTGTAAAACCACAAGGGACTTACTCGCCAGCTTTCAGACACACTGATAAGGACATCAATTTAAGTTTCCATGTATATGTACTTTTTCCTTTAACTTCAGCACAAAACTGTGATGACAATATTGTTTGTTGCATAATAAATATTTTTACCAAACTTGTTGCCTCTAGAGTGAAATTAAAGTTTGGGTTTGTGTTATGTGTTTTAATGAAAAGCAGAGTATCATGGTTCCCATTTGTATGTTAAAGATGGAGGAAAAGGTGATACTTAAAAGTAAAGATCACTGATTGTAAGATCCTATTTTTAAAATTTTGGAGTAAAGCAAATACAGGAAAAGGAAATGGCTGAGCTTTAGATTAACCCAATGTGATAAACAGGCACAAAAAGCTTCTGTTGTGTTTTTTTTTTTCCAGACCATATACCTGGATGATATCAAATCTTCATATCAGACTGAAATGAAAAATACTTTAGAAATAAATGCTTGGTTTTATGTTTGCATTTGAAGATCACAAAAAGCAAATTGATTTCTAATATTTGACATATACATGATAAAAAGATCCCAAGGAAGAATTTTAATTTTAACCTATTTTCTGTAAGTCATATTTCATACGAATGATAAAAAGTGAAAGATGTTTTACTTTCTCTTTGTACAGTTTTTTAGATGAATATAAAATGAAACATCTTTGTTTTTCTGGCATAGATTTAGAAAGGCAAATATGTTGGGAGATTGGAAGGAATTAATACTTCAGCCACATTCCCCTGAAGATTTCCAACTGATTAAAAATAGATAGAGGAGCAGAACCAATTAAGAATAGATACAACCTGTGCAACCATACGTGGAGTTTCTGCACAGAAGCCAGAGGGGAATTAAAATACACTGCCTGCCTTAGTAACAGTTTCTGGATTACAGTGCAACTTGGTCTGGCAGCAACAATGGGCTCCCTCCACTTTCTGCCCTGAGTCGAATTCTCTGACTAAACTTGCTTCAGTGCACTTGAAGAGGAAGGAGCTACAAAGGTGCAGAGAAAAGGATTAAACTTCCTTTATTAGCTCCTCCTTAGAGGGACAGAAGTGCCTAGAATCATGATCTGAGACAGGAACTCATAAAAGAGAAGTTTGAAAATGTATTTTAACTTCACTGTAAATGGTTTAATAAAACACATTATAACTTTTCTGCAATGACATCATCAGAAACAGTGCTGTACAAAGGTATCATATACAGTGAAACACGCTTAATCTAAATTCGAGTTCTGTCACTTCTGTCACAATTTCCTCGTCTATATAAAATAGAGATAATGATGCTGTCAATATACAGTCTAAAAAACTCCTAATAATTAGACAAAATTTTAAATGCCACTGGGAAGGAAAGCCAGAGCCAATTAAAATACGACAGAAAGCTCTTAATGCTATGAATTTTATTTTGTATGCAAATTAAAAGTACTCTTTCAGAACTGTGCATTTTAATCATATGCCAATATCATGCAAATACATTGAGGAAAATATAAGCATCATAAATTGGAATTAGAAATTCCTAAAACTTTTTCATATTCAAACTCTTCCAAACCAGTTCCTGAATCAGATTTGTCAGTGTCTGAGTTTTTCCTTAGAGTATACTGTCCATTGTGCTATCAGAAGTGTTAATAGTACAGCACTTCTTCACACAAATCCTACTAAACACCACAGGTGCTGGGCTCCCCATCTGGCTTTACACTTCCAGAACCAGCCTACTGCTGACTCTGGCTCAGGAACACTGCTCAACCCGGGTGGCTCACCACTACCTCTATTATCCACTAACAAAGTGGTTCTTAGGAGTTACAGTGTTTTGTTTACCCCCTTGGGACATCCTTCCTAGCCCCTGACATCGCTTCTGAATATTTTAAGACTGGTGAGTTTGATGTTTTGACATGTGCAAGTAATAACAAATACCATCTTAACTTCTGCCCCATGGATAGCAATTGTAAGAAATCATCCATCTTAAGACATATCCAGACTTTAAAACTATAAAAATCTTTTTAATGTATTCAGCATAGAATCAGTGGAAAATAGAGTTATTACATGGATATATGGGCTTTCCTGGTGGTTCAGACGGTAAAGAATTCAACTGCAATGCAGGAGACCCAGGTTCAATCTCTGGGACAGGAAGATCTCCTGGAGGAGGAAATGACTATCCACTCCAGTATTCTTGCCTGGAGAATTCCACGGACAGAGGAGCCTGGCAGGCGATACACTTCATGAGGTCACAAAGAGTTGGATACTATGAAGTGACTAAACACATACGGATTTAAATGAGTCAAATAATCTGAAGACCTTAGAATAGTGGCTGATACTTTGTAAGAACACACCAAATGCAGTCAGTTACTATTACTACTAGCTGACCTAACACATAGTCATAAGCTCCAGCTGGTTAATTAGTTTAAGAAAATGTTACTCCACAAGTCTTGCATATTTTTGGCCCCCTAAAAACAAGGAATGTTACTTAGAAATAAATGCTAAACAAACTTCTCTGATCAATGGCTTCTATTATGCTGAAGATTAAACCAGGTTTTCTTGAAAACAGAAATATATGGAGCATCAACACCATATTGTCAGAATTCCCTAGTGGCCCAGTGGTTAGGACTCCTCCTGTCCACTTCAGGGAGTGCAGGTTCCTTTTCTGGCAGAGGAACTAAGATGCCACATGGCAGAGCCAAAAAATACAAACAAACAATCCCCCCAAATACCTGTGGTGTAAGAAGTTCTACTTGAAGTATCTGTAGAATGATTATGACACTCACGAAACTGTGAATTTTATAAAAGAAAAATACCATGTCTTCTAGTATATTCTCCATGTCAACAAAAAAGTTTTTACACTAATGCTTAGCCGTTTATGACCTCCTGGAGCAGGGGTATTGGAAACATGTTGCTCAATGGGTCATGATTTTGTTTTTGGTGTATTAAGAAGAGATGATGACCCCCTACCCCAATCTCCCATCAGAAGTCTACAACCGCTCAATATCAGAAAGGACAGACTTACATCACACTTAAAGCTAGCAACTGAAGTTTATCCTCATTCATAACAACATTTTCATCAGCATAAGCTCATACTTTCATAAAACTAAATAAATCTACCCAAAAATAGACTCGTGGGATTTGTTTGCATCTCATAAATTCACCTTCCATTTGTAATCCAGTACATTTACATCCACATCACTGCATCAGTGAAAGATCACTGCCACCTATACACACAGCATGGATCAGAGTAGCTGTTCCATACTTTAGAAAAGTGAGAGTGTCCCATAATTTAAATTAGAAATAGTTTGTTAAAACAGTACCTTAGCAAAGAGAAACAGGAACTTAGAACAATCTTTCAAAGGTAAGTGTTTTTCCTACTGCTTTACTGCCTGATCAAATCACTGGGCCAAGGAGTCATCACTGTTACCTGTGAGATGAATGACATATGTGTATGTATATATAATATACTGAAGTTTCAAAATACTAATTTTCCACACAGTTGGAAACATGTAGAAATAATATATGTGGCTTCCTAGTTTGCTTTATAAGAGCAACTTGCTAAAATGTAAAAGCAAGTGTGATTGCATAAAACTTGAGTCTTTTCTCCCAACATAAGCAAAGAAAAAGCAAAACACTGTTATTGAACAAAAATAGCACATACAAGAATCAAAAACTAAATCTCTACTCAAGTATTTCCTTATTTATCAAAAAGAAATGTTTCCATATATTTCCCACAAATGCATGTTTTCAGCAAAGCAGCCAGAAGTCCAAACAATAAAATATCATATTGTAAAAAAAGACCATGCTTATGGTATTTCTGATATACCCATGCCAAATTGTGGCCCTGGCCAGATTCCTCTTTCTTACGCTCTCAAATCACATTTCCAGATAAGAGCGATCCAGTTACATTTAGAACTGAGCATAAATGCCAGGAATTTACCCACACCAATTCACACTTTGTTAATGCCAATATTCTTTGGTCTTAACCTGGGTATTTAATACCACTTTCCAGCTCTAGGACTTTTTTGATATGGGAAGAAGTTTGGCCAAGAACCAAAGAACAATTTTTGTAAAAATTGAGTGGATGAAACTGCTGAGGTAGTCATTACCTCTCAAACAATAGAAACTATATTCTTCAAGAATTCTTTTGATAACAAGGAGGGATGTCTGTGCAATCATCTCCATGAAGATCCCCAAGACTGTTTATTTTACATTGATCAGAATTAACCTTCAGGGTACATACCTTGTCCATGATACACACCATATCCTTTCCTTTCTCAGCATCACTCAATAGAACTCAAAGACATAAGAACTCACAACTCTCAAATTATAAGCTATAATTATAAGGTCTTTTCTTGTGAGTTGGCTCTTTGCAGCGTGTAGCCAAAGTATTGGAGCTTCAGCTTCAGCATCCATCCTTCCAATGAATATTCAGTATTGATTTCCTTTAAGATTGACTGGTTTGATCTTCTTGCAATCCAAGGGACTCTCAAGAGTCTTCTCTAGCACTACAGTTCACAGGCATTAATTCTTTGGCACTCAGCCTTCTTCACAGTCCAACTCTCACATCCATACATGACTACTGGAAAAGCCATAGCTTTGAGTGTATGGACCTTTGTCAGCAAAGAGATGTCTCCGCTTTTTAATACGCTGTCTAGGCTTGTCATTGCTTTCCTTACAAAGAACAAATGTCTTTTAACTTTATGGCTGCAGCAACCATCCACAGTGATTTTGGAGCCCAAGAAAATCAAATCTGTCACTGCTTCACTATTACCCCATCTGTTTGTTGTGAACTCCTCAGTACCTACATGAAATGAGATGTTACTACTGGCCTTGCTCATATAACCTTGATTCTTCTTTTAAAAATATAGTTAGTAAAATCCACATTCAGTGAACTCCGTGAGTTGGTGATAGACAGGGAGGCCGGGTGTGCTGCGATTCATGGGGTCGCAAAGAGTCAGACACAACTGAGCAACTGATCTGATCTGATCTGACCCTATGTTTACAGAGTCACTTATTACCTTTGTATAGCATGCTCATAAGTAGAATGTTTTGGTGAAATTCAACTCATAGTGTTTATTGAGGCTACCTGTATGTTTCCTGCATATTGTATTATATTCTACTCACAGTAGAAGAAAGAGTTGGGCTATACCTATAAACCTACAAAATTCACTGGTATGATCAATGGCTAGCCTTGTTATAACCTTCTCTTAAGCATCTTTGGACTATGTATAAACTATAATCAGATTTGCCCTTGGATACAGAAAATTAATAAGAGGATGCTTCATGTATTCTTAGGGAGAATAAGCACTGTAAAGTCGATGCCTCAAATTATAAAAAGATATCTTCAAGACTTGAAAAAAAATCAACATATCATAGGTAAGAATTATGTTTTGTATTCTGATAGCTCGTATCAGTGTGCAGTCTTTACTATACAAATTTAAAATGCAGAGGATAAACTTACACCCAGAAATATTTGAAATCACAGATTAGTACCTATTTGTCTCACATAAATTTAGTTAAAAGCTTACACATTGCCTTACATTTAATCAATGAACCAAAATAATTTGAAGTAGCAATATCATCAAGCATTGCTGAACTAGTGTTAAATCTCTTTTTTTCTAAAGTAATGAAGCATACTCATTTTCTCGTTTCTAGTACTATATAATAAAAGTCAAATTTAAGCATCATGTCCAGACTGTATGTGAGCAATCTCAAACTATATTTGAATAGAACAGAATGTCAGATTTAGAAGAGCAAGTGTAAATAAAGCAGATTTCAGAATAAGAGTATATAAATAGGAAATAGAACCCCACTTATGAGTGATCTAGACATGAAATTGGGCTTCCCTAGCGACTGAGTGACTTCACTTTCACTTTTCACTTTTCTGCATTGAAGAAGGAAATGGCAACCCACTCCAGTATTCTTGCCTGGAGAATCCCAGGGATGGGGGAGCCTGGTGGGCTGCTGTCTATGGGGTCGCACAGAGTCGGACAAGACTGAAGCGACTTAGCAGCAGCAGTGGCTCAGATGGTAACGATCAGCCTGCAATGCGGGAGACCTAGGGTTCAATCCCTGGGTTGGGAAGATTTCCCTGGAAGACGGCATGGCAACCCACTCTGGTATTCTTGCCTGGAGAATCCCATGGACAGAGGAACCTGGCAGGCCATGGGGTCGCAAAGAGTTGAATACAACTGAGCGACTAAGCACAGCAAGCCTGAAACTGGCTACAAACTTGTAGATGGGAAAGTGAAAGTGGGTCGACTTTTTTTTCTTTCCTTTACCAAAGCATTTTTATGGATTTTATATTTAAATTGACTTTCACATATTAGAAAATGCAGAAGAAATCCCACAAATTTAGAAATCACCCCATTGATTATCAAATATATCATTTCATAATAATAGAAATGTGATAGTATTGGAGAAGTTATGAAATATTAACATGCAGAACAACTCATTGCAGGCATTTCAATTTCAGATCATCTGGCAACAAAACCACCTTGAGCATATGTTCAATTATGGCCCAGAAATGCTGTGACTGCCATTTTTAGAAATGAAAACTCGTCTGTGGCAACTCAAATATCTACCCTGAATTGTAAACTCTAATAATGAGAACGTCAAACGTCCAGAGCAACTGTGGCATATGCGATGCTTCTATCATCAGCATAAAACCAGACCCATCATAGCAGAAAGTTAATACACATTTGTTGAATTAATAAATATGCAGCACTGTACAGATAGGAAAATACATGTGATAACTTTCAAAAGCAGGGTTGGAAATTCCCAAGAAGAAACAGTGCTTATAAAGTACCAAAAACGAAAGCTACAGGAGCAATTGATGTTTAAATTGTATTTTCCCATCAATTTGATCAACCATATTTCTAAGCAACATTTAATACAAATCCTGTCACGTTTCAGAATTAATAGCCTCGAGTTCTTAATTCTTACGGAGGTTGACAAATTATTGTTCCTATGGCACCAGTCACACTTGATCATAAGTAGCATCTCTACACATTAACTTTCCTTCCATCGAATTGAGCCTAAGTTTATTTGTCTAACACAACCCGCCAAAAGGCCTATGATGCACAATGAATCAAATGTGTTCCATTAATGAGCAAAATGTTTCATGTGTGGAAAATGATTCTCCAGCTTCCAAATGGTTTCATACAAATACAAAGCCACTGCAGCAGTTCTTATTTTATTTCCATGGTAAATGACTGCTGTCTACTATTTTTGGAAGTAGCCCTAAAGTTGTTTTCAAGTCATTGAGCTCAGAGGCACTAAAATGCCACAGATTTCAATATATATACACATATATATGTATCTTTCCTGGCATCCTCACACAATTGTTTTTCTAAGCTTTCTTAACTTGAGGATTTATTGAGAGAATAATGTTATACCAACACTGAATTAATAAACATTCTCTGAGGGAGCATGTTCTCTTAATATGCTATGTTTTTAGGTTCCACTAAGTATTCAAAATAGCATAAATTAAAATCTCTATTCTATTAGTTAGAATGCACTATTAAGAGGGAAATGGAAATCTCCATAGACCTAGCATTCAGAACAAAATAGATAGGGTTTAAATATCCAGTTCACCAGAAATTGAAGATATAATCTTGAACTGGTTACCTCCTCACCTTTTGTGTCATCCATAAAATGGGCATGCTGCTAAGCTGCTGCTAAGTCGCTTCAGTCGTGTCCGACTCTGTGTGACCCCATAGACGGCAGCCCATCAGGCTCCCCCATCCCTGGGATTCTCCAGGCAAGAACACTGGAGTGGGTTGCCATTTCCTTCTCCAATGCATGAAAGCGAAAAGTGAAAGTGAAGTCGCTCAGTCGTATCCAACTCTTCACGACCCCATGGAATGCAGCCCACCAGGCTCCTCCATTCATGGGATTTTCCAGGCAAGAGTACTGGAGTGGGGTGCCACCACCTTCTCCGATAAAATGGGCATAATTGTACCCAATTTCATTTTAAGATTAAATAAAGTTATTTATGTAAAATATAAAGCTTAGTGCCCAGCACATGAAAGATGCTCAAGAGACTTTATTTCTTTTCCCTACTTTCTACATCTGCATTCCAGTTTAAATTGATAAGGAAAAGTTCTCCAAACTGTTGCTCTGTTTGAGTGCTCAGGATCAAAGAATAACTGATCAGTTTGTAAGCCTAAAAGAAACAAACATGATGAATTTCACATTTGAGAGAACAATAAGGGATAAAATTCCTGTAAATCCTTATGGTCTTCACCAGGTAACGTTTTCAAAAGGGTGTGAACTGCCTGGAGTTTTCAGCCCTGGCCTTACCTCAACCCATTGCTTCTCTCATGACACAGAAACTTTGACATAGGCAGAGGGGACTGAAATATTAAAGCTCTCCTTCTTGACCTAAAGCAGCTATTACCTGATCAGGACAGAAGACAATCTCATTTATGGAAGGCCAATCTTACAGACTAAATAGATAGGAGGAACCTGTCTACTATCCAGGATTCTTAAGGTAGATATGCTTCCATGGGGTCAGACCCCTGTAGATTAGATACCCTATAAGAAAAATGACATTCTGGGTCCTGATCATGCCTTTGAAATTCAGGTATTTCTAGGATAACTCTCTAAGCCATAGCCAACATTAGAGTGACCACTTCTCAGTCCCTACTTCTTTGGCTTGATGGCCTAAAAATATTAAATTCACGAATGCTAAAGAGAGCTTCAGAGATACCAAAGATTAAACTACAATCAGAACATTTTAAGTAAATATTCTTTATTGCAATATCATATTTATTTGGGAGTTGATCATTCATGTACAGAATTAAATTTCCCAGTAACAGTTTAAGCAACTAGAAAAAATTCTCACCTTTCAGAAAGTCAAGATCTCTCTTTTCAACTATTTTAGTAATAATGTAAAAGAACTAAAAATGTGAGAAAACTATTCCTTTAAAAATAAGAAATATCAAAGACATCATTTATTTAAATTTTTTGATTAAGTGTGATCACTTAATCTTTTATAGTTATATTCCTACCCTAGAATCTAGTCAAATTGTTTTTTATAAGGGTGTTTTCAGACATTAGATCTTAACAATGAAATAAAGTCTCAAGGAATGATTTAAGCAAAGTTTTAAGATCTTTTATGAAAGTAGTTAAATATCGGAGATGTAAATCCATGTCTTATCTTTCATCTTTGGAATTAATTCTCCCCCTAACTACTACATTTAGCTTTAAAAGGATGTAGGATTATGCTACAAGAGTTTTCTTCAATATATGTATTAAAAACTCACTTCTGTTTGAATCTATTCAGAGATATAAAATCTATAATATCACAAGGTAAAATTATATACACACAATGGAAAAAAGGAAGTTACAAACAAGACCATTACAGGGCAGTGTACGTAATTGTGGAAATATCTTTTAAATTCCTCATTGCATGCATGCTTAGTCGCTTAGTCAAGTCCAGCTCTTTGTGACCCCAGGGACTGTAGCCTACCAGGCTGCATGGGATTTCCCAGGCAAGAATACTGGAGTGGGTTGCCATTTCCTTGTCCAGAGGATCTTCCCAACCGAGGGACTGAACCTGTGTCTCCTGTCTCTCCTGCGTTGGCAGGTGGATTCTCTACCTGCTGAGCCATGTGAGAGGCTCCTCTCCCTATTGAATAACCACTCTTATAATGCCAAATGGTCCACCTTGATTGAAATGCTGTTTGTGTTATTGGTTTGGGTCTGAAACTTGAATTCCTGAGCTTAGAACTCAGTGATAGAACATAATCTTGATGCAACTGTGACATCAGGAGGGGTGTCACTGCTGACATTAGGAGGGATGATAAAGCCCTCTCAGCCCCTCCAGTATTCCTGATACAGCACAAAGATGAAGACCACTGTGAAAAATGGACTCCTGCAGTATCTTCCCCCTATAGGCCTTAGCTCACACAGGGCCTAAAATTGGATTATGTTTGATGCAATTGGACAAACCCCTAACACGCACTGAATATAATTCCATTTGTTAAGGGCTCTTCTGAGATAAAAACAAGACCAAAAAGAAAACCACCAAGACCCCTTTTTAAAAAGCTGAATTGAAAGACATTTTGTGGGCACCCTCAAAGAATGAAAGTTGGAATGAGGGCAACTCCAGCCCCCAAGCCATCACCTGGGCCATATTTCTATATCAATGTCTCAGCTCTGGTGGACTGGGGCAAGGTGGACACATTGCAGTGCATGCCAAACTCAGGTCCTTTCTGGCGAGACCACTGATCTTAGTTACAGTTTTGGCTTCGATGTTGCTTGTATGCTGGGTCACTAACCCCAGACAGGTAACTCCACTGCTTGTTTTATAGGCCAGTGAACATGAGATAAACATTTGTGATTTCAGGGCCCTAAAGACTAGGAGAAATCTTTACTGACAACCTATGACAGGAATGTGGAGTAGGAAATAGCAACCCACTGCAGTATTCTTGCCTGGACAATTCCATGGACAGAGGAGCCTGGCAAATTACAGTCCATGCGGTTGCAAAAAGTCAGACATGACTGAGCACACACAGAGGCATGATAGGAATTACTTTAGACACTATCACTAATCACCTCATCACCAAAGACCAATATTGTAGTCTGAATTTTTAATGAAATTCTCAGCTACTACTTCTAGCTGAATACCAACACATTTAAAACATTTTCTAAACAATAACAAACTATTATGCTATATGATGAAAGTATTAAATATAAAGAATACAGGACCTATTTTCTTTCCTATCTGCATATATGCAATCTGTGAGGCAGAAAGATCCAGCTGCCAATCCCAAGTGAAGACTCTTAGCATATGAAAGACAGCAAAGCTCATAACACTGACAATCGCCAGAAGTAGGAACCTGCAGACTGGCCCCCTGAATCTTCTACAGGTTCAGAGGGACCAGAGTGGACTCAACATGCATGACATTGGACAGACCCAGGCTTCACTGACAGAAAGAAATGCAACAAGATCAGCATCTATAAGGCCAACTGTTGTTGTTCAGTCACCAAGTTGTGTCCGATTCTTTGCGACTCCATGGACTACAGTACTTCAGGCTTCCCTGTCCTTCACTATCTCCCAGAGGTTGCTCAAACTCATGTCTGTTGAGTTGGCAATGCCATCCAACCTTCTTATCCTCTGTCACCCCCTTCTCCTCCTGCCCTCAATCCTTCCCACTATCAGGGTCTTTTCCAACAGGTACATAAAAAGATGCTCAACATCACTAATCACTGGGCTTAGTCACTCAATTGTGTCCAACCCTTTCTGACCTCATGGACTATAGCCAGGATCCTCTATCCATGGGATTCTCCAGGCAAGAATACTGGATTGAGTTGCCATGCCCTCCTCCAGGGGATCTTTCTGACCCAGGGATTGAATCAGCGTCTCTTACATCTCCTGCATTGGCAGGTGGATTCTTCACCACTAGTGCCACCTGGAAAGCCCCATCACTAATTATTGGACAAATACAAACCAAAACTACAGTGCAGCACCACTTTGCATTGACCAGAATGGCCATCACTAAACACTCTACAAATAACTGATGCCAGAGAAGGTGTGGAGAAAAGGGAACTCTCCTACACTGTTGGTAGGAATGTAGGTTGGTGCAACCACTATGGAAAACAATGCAGAGATTCCACAGAAAACTAAAAAAAATAAAATAAAATTACCATTCCTGGGCATCTATCTGGAGAAAAGCATAATTCAAAAAGATATGTGCATCCCTATGTTTATAGCAGCACTATTTCCAATAGCTGACATGCTGCTGCTGCTGCTGCTGCTAAGTCGCTTCAGTCGTGTCCGACTCTGTGCGACCCCATAGACGGCAGCCCACCAGGCTCCCCCCGTCCCTGGGATTCTCCAGGCAAAATACCGGAGTGGGTTGCCATTTCCTTCTCCAATGCATGAAAGTGAAATGTGAAAGTGAAGTCGTTCAGTTGTGTCCGACTCTTAGCAACCCCATGGACTGCAGCCTACCAGGCTCCTCCGTCCATGGGATTTTCCAGGCAAGAGTACTGGAGTGGGGTGCCAGTGCCTTCTCCAAATAGCCGACATGGAAGCAACCTAAATATCCATCAACAGATAATGGATAAAGAAGATATAGTACATATACACAATGGAATATTACCCAGCCATAAAATGAATGAAATTATGCCATTTGCAGCTGCATGGCTGCAACTAGAGATTGTCATACTAAGTGAAGTAAGTCAGCAAGATAAAGACAAATACCATATAATATCACTTACACATGAAATCTAAAATGTGGCACAGATAAACCTATCTATAAAACACAAACAGAATCACAGACATGGCTTGGGGTAAGGGATGCAGTGGGAGGTTGGAGCTAGCAGGTGTAAGCTACTATGTATAGAATGGGTCAACAACAAGATCCTATCATAAAGTACAGGGAAACTATCTTCAAGATCATATGATAAACCATAATGGAAAAGAATAAAAAATGTGTATACATATATAACTGAAGTACTTTGCTCTACAGAAGTTAACACAACATTGTAAATTAACTATAGTATAGTTCAACTAAAAAAATTTAAAAAAAGATCAGCACCTGTAGTATGTTACCATCTCCCACAGCCACAGTCCCTCTTGATGAGCCATCATGGAAGTTGGACTAAACACACCCCTCTCCTTGACTAAACAAGACCCAATCCCTTCCCAGGTATGTGTGGAGGGTGGGAAGCAGATACATTGGTGGACTGATAAGGTGCCATATGAATAGAGAGTTAACAACATAAGAAAGTTCACTGTGTACCCAGAAGGGAAGAAAAGTTCTTCCTAGTATGGAAGAAGAACATGGGCCCAAACAGCAGCTCAGCCTTTAGCTTCCATATGGGGGATGCTCCATCTCCAGGATATCCATACAGTGAAATAGCATTTGTCCAAGAAAGAAATACACCATTAACTGATGCTACAACATGGATGAAACTTGCAAGTAATATCCTAAGTGAAAGAAGCCAAACAAAGCCCACAAATTGTATGATTTCTATTTACATTAAATGTCCAGAATAGGAAAATTCAGAGAGATAGAAAGATTAGTGTTATGAGGAACCTGGATGGGGGAGATTAAGGAAAATGACTACTAAACAAAGGGTTCCTACATGTTTCAATGCCATTCTCCCAAATCTTCCCACCCTCTCCCTCTCCCATAGAGTCTATAAGACTGTTCTATACATCAGTGTCTCTTTTGCTGTCTCGTACACAGGGTTATTGTTACCATCTTTCTAAATTCCATATATATGTGTTATTATACTGTATTGGTGTTTTTCCTTCTGGCTTACTTCACTCTGTATAATAGGCTCCAGTTTCATCCACCTCATTAGAACTGATTCAAATGTATTCTTTTTAATGGCTGAGTAATACTCCATTGTGTATATGTACCACTGCTTTCTTATCCATTCATCTGCTGATGGACATCTAGGTTGCTTCCATGTCCTGGCTATTATAAACAGTGCTGCGATGAACATTGGGGTACACGTGTCTCTTTCCCTTCTGGTTTCCTCAGTGTGTATGCCCAGCAGTGGGATTGCTGGATCATAAGGCAGTTCTATTTCCAGTTTTTTAAGGAATCTCCACACTGTTCTCCATAGTGGCTGTACTAGTTTGCATTCCCACCAACAGTGTAAGAGGGTTCCCTTTTCTCCACACCCTCTCCAGCATTTATTGCTTGTAGACTTTTGGATCGCAGCCATTTTGACTGGTGTGAAATGGTACCTCATAGTGGTTTTGATTTGCATTTCTCTGATAATGAGTGATGTTGAGCATCTTTTCATGTGTTTGTTAGCCCAGGTTCGATGCACGATACTGGATGCTTGGGGCTAGTGCACTGCGACGACCCAGAGGGATGGTATGGGGAGGGAGGAGGGAGGAGGGTTCAGGATGGGGAACACATGTATACCTGTGGTGGATTCATTTTGATATTTGGCAAAACTAATACAATTATGTAAAGTTTAAAAATAAAATAAAATTTAAAAAAATAAATAAATAAAATGAGATACCACAGTTGCCACCTAAAAAAAAAAAAAATACAAATGGTTTCTCTCTGGGATGATGAAAATATCTTGGATTTAGTGGTGATGGCTGAACAACGTTATTAATATACAAAACCAACTAAGCTGTACTCTTTTAAAGGGTAAATTTTATAGTATGTGAATTGTGTGCTGTGTGCTAAGTCGCTTCGATCGTGTCTGACTCTATGCTACCCTATGGACTGTAGCCTGCCAGACTCCTCTGTCTATGGGATGCTCCAGGCAAGAATACTGAAGTAGGTTGCCATGCCTTCCTCCAGGGGATCTTCCTGACGCAGGGATCTAAACAGGTCTCTTAAGTCTTTTACATTGGAAGGCAGGTTCTTTACCACTAGTGACACTTGGGAAGCTCCAGCATGTTGATTATACCTATTGAACAATGCTTATCTTTTTAAAAAGTGGGGCTAAAGTAATAATAGCTAACACATATGAGCATATACTATGCACCAGTCACTATGCTAACACTGATTTCACATTGATGGCCTTATTTAATCTGAAGATAACCTCAAGTGATCCAAACTTTTTTCTTCTCCATTTTACAGGTTTTAGAGAGATTGGAAACATTTCCCAAAGCTGATCAGAGAGCAACAGCAGAGTCGGGACTGCGTTTCTGGCATCTGACTCTGAATCCACGCTCCTGACACCACGCACCACTTCCAGCAGCCTACCCTTGGGAAGGCCTGAAACGTGGTGGGTGATAATTTTTGTGTGTATGTGTGTTCCAGCCCTGGTAGTAAATAAGAAGAGTAAAGCTGCCAGGTGTTCAGCTGCAGCTCCTTTCCTGCTTGGCTTAAAATAACTGAGGGAAGACCTTATCAGACAAGCCAACGTTTTAAAAGTGCTAAACTTTTCCATAAACACCTGGAGTTGGAGGTAGCAGCAGAGAAACAGGCCAGCAAGAATCATGAGAGGTTAGGCCCCTTCCAAGGTAAAATATACCTTAAAATACAGAGAAGTCCAAACCAAAACAAGTCAGCCTGCTGACAGTAGCTTATTATTTTTTTCAACTGGAATATTTTAAGGATTCTTTCCTTTGTAAGCAGGCCCAAAATAAAATGGTGTTTAAAAATTTTAGAAAACCTTCCTTCCAATCATAATCATTTATAATCCAGAAACAAAAATGAAACTAAATAGCATTTACTATACATGGAACATAGTTAAGAATAATTAGAAATAATTATGAAAGGAAGAAAACTCTATATTAAGAACTTACAATAATATAAAATTTAAGATGAAAAATAGACAACATGTAATTGTATTTTAAACCATGTTCAAACATGTATTCTTACTGAATCTGATAAGCTTAGTTTTGTCCTACACAAAATCCCAGAGTCATTTATTTGTATAAGAGTTTACAAAGTTGTATTTGTATGCATAAGCCCACACTAAATATCTCATTAAAAATAGAGAATGAAAAGACTACCGGTTGGGATAGAGGAATGAAAAGAAGAATCTTAAGCTACTCATTTGGCAGTAAGCCCTGAGTTGTTATTTGGTCAGTGAGCAGTTGTGTGCCAGGCAATCAACAATTTTCTGGGCATCTATTATCGTGTCATTAACAAAATTCCAATTACTATACTTGGCAATTTTTTGTTTGTCTGTTTCCAGCTCCAGCTACAAATGTAATTTAAATTTCTAGAGTCCCCTTGGAAGATTATGAGTGAGAAATACTATTATCTTGGTCTAATGGTAGTGACTAGACCCACTATTTCCTTCATTGACAAAATTCAGATTAATGACTTTGCAATTTTGTATTTCTTTAGCATGTGTATAAAATATAAGTATCATGGTTAACTGTACCTTATAATGCATTTTAATGTGTTTATAGTGGACATTTCCAATTCTCTTATTCCTGCTACCATGCTTAAATATCTCTCCATCTACTGCCAAAGGTGTTGATTCTTTTTTTCTTTCTTTAGTAATCCAGATATTCTAAATTGCTTCCATACCACTTTGGCACAATCCAGGTAAACAGAATCCTAGGTATATTTCTGTTCCTGGCAGAGACCCTGGAAAGTAATGTTATTTGTTCCTTTATTCTAAACAAGCTAGTCTTACCCCCAAATCCTCATTATCAACAAGTATTTATAAGCATATACTGTGTGTAAAAAGTTACATAGTCCTAAGTCTTGGGAAAATTTCTGACTAACATGTATTTTTAAGGGACACATAATAATGTGCATTCTTTCTACCATTTCATACTGTTCCAGAGGATAGAGTCTTAGGGGAGAGCTATGTTTAGGAGACAAAAGGAAGCAGCTCATTGGATAGAAGAATGTTCAGGTATGATGTTATGGAGAGCAAGAGAAGACAGAGTTATAAGACAGTGGAACTGGAAAATAGTGCTAGCTAATGCAAAGAGAGAAAGGAGAATGAGAAGTGATAAAAGGCCCCCAGATGTGGTGAACAATTGGAGGGAGCTTCGCCTGGAAACATAAAGGTGCATGCTTGGAGAAAGACCTTAGCTTCCCACGCCCCTGCAACAGTACTGATGGAGAAACCCTACTGCAGTCAACTCAATACAACCAGTGCATGATGGTCACCACCTATGGCTAATCAGGGAAGCTGAAGTCCTTGTTCTCAAGGAGCTTACAATTCAACTACAGAGACAAGTGTTTAGACGTGAAAAAAAAATAGAGAACACACAGACTGAGGGGAACTAACTAAGGCACTGGTTTCTTCCCCTTCACGTCTGCCTTTGTCCTGCTACCCTTCTGCTCCCGGTCAGGAGAGGACACAGAGAATTAACTTGCGGCACCAATCTCAGGCTGAGGTGCCCTTCATCAGAAAAGCAGTCAGCTGCCACAGTGCCAGAAATGGCAACATTATCTTCAGATCATCGGTTCCTTCGATTAAGAATTTAAAAGAAAAAAAATAAAATGACTGCCACTGACATTCCTTCATTTCCTCCATGTATTTCACAAGTCTTCGTTACTCCATAAAATAAGAAAAAAATCAATAGCCAGATTTTTGAGATAACTGTTTTGATTTAAAAATTATATATATCAACCCATGCACCTATGATGGATTAATCTATGGCAGAAGAGGCAAGCCTACACAATGTTTCAAAGACAGTCTTTTCAGCAAATGGTGGTTGGAAAACTGGACAACTACATGTAAAGAAAAAAATGAAATTAGATCATTCTTTCACACCATACACAAAAATAAGCTCAGGATGAATTAAAGACCACACTTTAAAACATAAGAAAACATAGGCAGAATACTCTCTGACATAAATTGCAGTATTTTTTTTGATCTGTCTCCCAGAATAATGGGCGTAAAAACAAAAATAAACAAATGGGACCTACTTACCCTCAAAAGCTTTTGCACAGCAAAGGAAGCAACATAAACAAAACAAAAAGACATTCTACAGATTGGGAGAAAGTATTTGCATATTTGTTGATGTGACCAACAAAGGATTAGTCTCCAAAATTTACACACAACTCACAGGGCTTCCTGCCAGTGCAGGAGACATAAGAGACACAGGTTCAGTCCCTGGGTTAGGAAGATCCCCTGGAGAAGGGCATGGCAATCCACTCTAGTTTTCTTGCCTGGAGAACCCCATGGACAGAGGAGCCTGGTGGGCTACAGTCCATGGGGTCACAAACAGTGGGACATGACTGAAGCAACTTAGCACATATGTAAGGCTTAACACCATTAAAACAAACAGTCCACTCAAAAAATGAGCAAAAATCTAAATAGACATTTCTCCAAAGACAACATACAGAAGGCCAAGAGGCACATGAAAAGATGTTCAACATCACTAATTATTTGAGAAATGTAAATCAAAACTACAATGAGATGTCATCTCACACCAGCTAGAATGGCTATCATCAAAAAATTCACAAACGATAAATGCTGGAGAGGATGGGGAGAGAAGGGAATCCTCCTCCACTATCGGTAGGAATGTAAATGGTACAATCACTACGGAGAACAGTATGGAGATTATTAAAAAT
The DNA here is from genome assembly GCF_002263795.3 of Bos taurus. Lineage (NCBI taxonomy): Eukaryota > Metazoa > Chordata > Mammalia > Artiodactyla > Bovidae > Bos > Bos taurus. The sequence goes on from NC_037354.1 coordinate 18,512,714, forward strand.
TAAAATAGGCTACGATGTGTTCCTGCAAGCCCACTCCTGTGCATATATCTGTTTACAATAGCCAAGACAGGGAAGTAACCTAATTGTCCACTGACAGAGAAATGGACAAAGAAGATGTGGCACATATATACAGTGGAATTTTAGTCAGCCAATAAAAGAGAATAAAATAATGCCATTTGCAGCCACATGGATGGACCTAGAGATGGTCATACTGAGTGAAGTCAGACAGAGAAGGAAAAAATATACGGCATCCCTTATATGTGGAATCTAAAAATAAATGATACAAATGCACTTACGAAACAGAGAGACTCACATACTTAAGAGAATGAATTTATGTCGTAGAAGGAAGGATGGTGGGGAAGGGATAATTAGGGAGTTTGGCATCAACATGCACACATTGCTATATCTGAAATGGATAACCCACAAGGACTTACTGTATATCACAGGAAACTGCTCAACGTTATGTGGCAGCCTGGATGGGAGGGGAGTTTGGGGGAGAATAGATACATGTATATGTATGGCTGACGCCCTTCACTGTTCACCTGAAACTCACAACATTGCTTGTTAATTAGCTATATCCCAATACAAAATAAAAAGTTAAAAAATATGCATATCAAGATTTCTGCTACTGAATATATCTATTTTATACACATATGAATAACCTTTAAGTCAAAAGTTTCAGACACTACTGAAAATTTCTGAAAAGATTAGAGCTTTTGCTACTGAGTGTCCTTTTTGAATTATCTGTATGATTTGAAGTTTTGCATTCAAAAGCCTCCAGCAATATTAGAAAATATCTATGACACAAATATCAGAAGTAGCATTATAACCATAATGATGAACAATTGACTAGGAAAATCATTCTTCATAAAAAGATGCAATAGAACTCTTAATTGCCATATAGTTTCTCCATCAAAAAAAACTCAATAATTTTTATAGTACTTCTATTTAATTCCCTGAAGTATTCTCAAAATTGGACAGTGACATTTCTCCGCAAAGAGTAGTGCTCTATGCCACTGTTTATCTGTAAATGTCTGGATATGCATAATAAGCTACAGTGTCTTATGAACCAGCAACAACAGGGATCTCAATGTTCTACCGCCTGCCGTCTAAAATAACCTTTGAGGAAAGCTACTCCATCCTCTAGGTTCAAAGGGTTGGTTTCCATTTTTTTCTCCTTATTACTCAATAACCACCTGGTAACCTGCAGAAAAAGTGCCAAATACATCTAAAAGAAGGGGTTTGTTACTTCTAGAATGACCATGTGCCTTTAAGAGACAGCTGGTAGGAGCTTTATCCAACCATTTTGAGAGATTTAAGAATACAAGAGGAGGCTGCGCTCCTGTTAGAACTACAATCATTGGCCAGTGGCAGTGGTTTCTAAATCTCCTCACTACATTTAATAACATTCAGGGAGTTTTGTTGAACACCATTAAGGAAAAGATATCAGAGATTAAAGAGCAGACAACAGCAGAGAGTTGGTTATCTAAAGGAACAGTAACATGGCATCTCCTGAAATTGACAGATCTAGTCTGATAGCAATCACATAAGAGCCCAGCAAGCAGACTGCCAACACACCCCTCAGGAAATTCAAGCCTCACAGGGAATCCTTCATCCACAATGTTTAAAGATCTCTCCTGGAGGGATTAAAAAGTCCTTGAAGCAATGATCCAATGAGACACTGAAAGGCAGTGGGGTATTGTAGAATTGTTCTCCACACTACACCAAGTACCAGCAAGGATGTGAGCTCAGATGCTCAGAAATTGCCGGTGGGAATGCAAACTGGAAAATGGTTTGGAAGTTTGTCTAACAAACTTAAATATACATTTATCCTAAGGGCCATAAAATTCACTCCTAAATGTTTACCCAGGAGAAGTTAACACTTATGTACATACAAAAATCCACCTGTGAATATTTATAGAAACTTTATTCATAATACCCAAAACCAGAAACCAAATTACTGTCTTTTAATAGGTTAACGTATTTTATTGCTAACCATACACTGTTTGTAGATGCCCTTTATGAGACTGAAGATGTTCCTTTATATTCTTAGCTTGTTGAGAGTTTTTGTAAGGAATGCAGGTTAAGCTTTTTTGCATCTAATGACATGATTGTATGGTTTTATTTCTTTTGTACATTGATACGGCAAATTACACTGATTTTCAATTGTTAAATGAATCCCGCATGTCCAAAATGAAACATGCCTTGTTATGACCTATTATCCATACTATGTGTCACTGAGTTCTACTTAATAAAACTGTCCTGATAAGTTTTGTATTTATGCTCAAGAGAGATCATGTAATGGCCTATAGCTGACTTATCTTGAAATGTCTTCCTGCGGTTTTGGTAACCGAGTAATTATGTTGTCATAAAGTAAATTGGGAAAGATCCCTTCCTTTTCCCTTTCCAGAGAAAGCTTTTACAGAATTTATATTATTTTTACAGATTTCATCAATGGAGCTTTCATAGCTCAAGTTCTTTAATACACATAGACTATTTGGATTATTTTTTCCCCATGAGCTTTGGTACTTCATAGCTTTCAAGGAATTTGTCCAGTTTATCTAGGGACAGAAGGACATAAAACATTTCCTAATATTTCTCATACTTTAAAAACCTCAGAATCTGTCGTTTCTCCTCCCCACTTCTTTTTTTATTCTTGATATTGATAATCTATATCCTCTCTCTCTCTCTCTCTTTTTTGGTCTGACTATAAGCTTATTAACTTTATCTTAAAAAAAAACTGTGTGTTTTATTGATTTTGTCTGTTGATTTTCTGCTTTCAATTTCATTAATTTATGCTTGCATCTTTACTGTTTCCTTCCTTCTTGCTTATTTTGGTTTCAACTTACTTCCTTTTAGTAGCTGTTTAATGTGGAAGCTTAGATAACTGATACCTGACTTTTCTCCTTTTCTAATCAAGTATTTGATGCTACACATTTCACTCTAAGCACTAATTTAACAGCATCTCATAAATTTTTAAATACTGTGAGTTTTCATTCAACTTAGTTATTTATTATGTTGTGTTTTTCACCAAATGGGCTATTTACAAATACAAGTTTTATTTTTTTAATATTTTCAGATTTTTTCACATATATTTCTACTACTTGTCTGTATTTTAATTCTACAAGGTCCAGGATGTACAGTTTGATTTCAATTTATAAAATTTAATATGACTTATTTTCTGACCCAGAATACGTTCTGTCTTGGCAAATGATCCATGTGATCTTGAAAAGAATGTGAATTATTCTGCTATTATGTGATCTATAAATGCAATTAGTGTTTTCCGGGGTTTCGACACCCTTACTAATTTGCTACTAGCTATCTCAATTACTGAGAGAGAAGTATTGAAGATTCTTACCATAACTGTGACTATTATCTACAAATTAACTGTAATTGGCTATGTTTCTTTAAAATAGCTTAAACTTTATATATTTTGAAGCTGTGTTGTTAGCTGTGTATGCATTTACTATCATGATGGCTTCTTCATGAATTGACCCTTTAGCCCTATAAAATACAATATATGATGTTTATTGCTCTGAAATCTACTTTCTTCTGATTACTGTCTGGTATACCTTTTTCCACACTTTTCACCTGAAACTTATTTGTACTTGACATATTTTTGATCAGTAACTTTCTATTTCTGTATCATGGTATTCTTCACTGTTAAAGATATATCAACTGTTCTGCCTGCCTCTTAGGGTTATTGTAAAGTTAGATGAGATAATTTATATGAAAAAAGTTACAAAAGCCCTAAGTATGATCATTATTTTAAGATTTTATAGGTCTTAGTAAAAAAGTATTTCAGGAATTTAAATGTATTGGATGCATAAAGAATGTGCTAAGTGGACTAGGTTAGAGGGTGAGAATCTTATTTGGAGACATTTCAGTAATTTAGTCATTAAGTGATGAGAGTGTTTAACAGCTTTGGGTCTATTTAAGTCATTCTCTTGATAATACTTCCTCATATTTTTAACATATCTTTATTTGATGACATGATTTTGCTGCACATCACCTTCAGTAGATTTTGTAAAAGTAAGAAGTGATTTCACAACAAACTGCAGAAAATTCTTACAGAGATGGGAATACCAGACCACCTGACCTGCCTCCTGAGAAATCTCTATGCAGGTCAAGAAGCAACAGTTAGAACTGGACATGGAACAACAGACTGGTTCCAAATTGAGAAAGGAGTACATCAAGCCTGTATATTGTCACCCTGCTTATTTAACTTATATGCAAAGTACATCATGAGAAATGCTGGGCTGGAAGAAGCACAAGCTGGAATCAAGATTGCCGGGAGAAATATCAATAACCTCAGATATGAAGATGACACCACCCTTATGGCAGAAAGTGAAGAGGAACTAAAGAGCCTCTTGATGAAAGTGAAAGAAGAGAGTGAAAAAGGTGGCTCAAATTCAACCGAAGATCATGGCATCTGGTCCCATCGCTTCATGGCAAATAGATGGGGAAACAGTGGAAACAGTGATTGACCTTATTTTCTTGGGCTCCAAAATCACTGTGGACAGTGACTGCAGCTATGAAATTAAAAGACTCTTGCTCCTTGGAAGAAAAGCAATGACAAACCTAGACAGTATATTAAAAATAAGAGACATTATTTTGCCAACAAAGGTCCATCTATTCAAAGCTATGATTTTTCCAGTAGTCATGTGTGGGTGTGAGAGCTGGACAATAAAAAAGGCTGAGCACTGAAGAATTGATGCCTCCAAACTGTGGTGTTGCAGAAGACTATTGAGAGTCCCCTGGACAGCAAGGAGATCAAACCAGTCACCTCTAAAGGAAATCAGTCCTGAATATGCATTCGAAGGATTGATGTTAAAGTTGAAGCTCCAATACTTTGGCCACCTGATATGAAGAGCCAACTCATTGGAAAAGACCCTGATGCTGGGAATGATTGAAGCCAGGAGAAGGGAATGACAGGGGATGTGATCATTGGATGACATCACTGACTTAATGGACATCACTTTCAGCAAACCACGGAAGATAGTGAAGGACAGGGAAGCCTGGTGTGCTGCAGTCCATGAGTCACAAAGAGTTGGACACGACTAAGCAACTAAACAACAAATATTCACACAAACGCACTGGATAGATAAATCATGTTTCCACCTACCTTGTTATACTTTTATTCATATTACAAGCATTAAATGGGCTTCCCTGGTGGCTCAGCTGGTAATGAATCTGCCTGCAATGCAGGAGACCTGGGTTCGATCCCTGGGTTGGGAAGATCCCCTGGAGGAGGAAACAGCTACCCACTCCAATATTCTGGCCTGGAAAATTCCATGGACCATATGGTCCATGGGTTTCAAAGAGCTAGACATGACTGAGCAACTTTCACCACCACAAGCATTAAATAAATAACAAAGGTACACGTCCCGCACTCCATTATACTAAGTCTATTAGTGTGCGAAGAAGACATGAGGGAAAGTGTATCCTACATGACTTTCCATATAAAATGTTAGAACAGTGAAATTTATACTGTGTTTAAACGGTGTCAATGAAGATAAAATTGCACTCTACATGTAGGATCACTTGCTCAGTTTGGCCCTTGTTGGGAACTAACTAAATCTTTCTTTCAAAAGGCCATAATAAAAGCTTTCTCTTTATCTTTGTACTTGAGAAAGAACATAAAATGTATTAAGTGCTCCATAAGAGAGTTATATAATTCTTGGCATTACAATTTTTTTTTAAAAGAGCAATTTTCAGAGCATGCTAGAGATCAGAAACATTTCCCTAAGTGGAACCTAAAGGACTACTTTGAAGAAAGGCCAAGGGATCAATTTTTTTTTAAGGGTTTTATTTATGTAGAGAGTATTTATCACAGCATCTGTGTATCATGCAAGTATATCTGAAATAAAGACCTCCATTACTGTGGACAGTTTTATGTTTTAGTGAAGGCATAGAGAAATATTCAAATACACACCAAAAATGGTTTGTCAACAAGAACAGCTTAGAGACACTATTCATATACCATATAATTACACTTTCTAAAGTATATAATTCAGTGCTTTTTCATGCATTCATGCAACCACCCCTGTTATCTAATTCCAGAACATTTTCATCACCCCAAAATGAAAATGCACACCAAATATTAGCTGTAACTCCTCTCAATTTCCCTCTTCCAAATATTGTTTACTTCTGTCTCTGGGCTTGCCTCTTCTTGATATTTCATATAAGTAGACTCATAATATGTGGCCTTTTGTTTGGGGCCTCATTCACTTAGAATACTGTAGATAAATTTGTCATACTAACAATATCAAGTCTTCCAATTCTTGAATACAGATATATTCCTTTTTATTTAGATCATCTTTAATTTCTTTCAATGATGTTTTGTAGTTGTAAGTATACAAGTCTTGAACTTCTTTCATTAGATTTGTTCTTATATATATTTTAAATGTTATTAGAACTGGAATTGTTTTCCTTATTTCATTTTTGGGTTGTTCATTGACAGTATACAGAAATACAATTGAATTTTGTATATCAGTTGATATTCTTTCATCCTGATTTATTATCTCTTAAGCATTTTGAATTGCTGTCCTTATAATTTTTTATATACAGTATTGTGTCATCTGCAAATAGACATAGATTTACATTTTCCATTCAATTTAAATGCTTTGTTCTTTTATTTTTTGGCTTAGTTTTCCTGGATAAAATCTATAGTACAATGTTGAACAGAAATGGCAGTATATATCTGCTTTACGTCTAAGATTAGGAAAAAGAAATTCACCATGAAGTATGATGCTAGTAGGACTTTTCAGATTTTCAGTTAGAAACTGAATGTTTGTGTCTCCCCCAAATTCATAAAATGAAACTCTAACTCCTGATGTGATAGGTTTAAGTGATGTCAGAATTGAAGGAAGAAATTCTGACAGTTCAACTAAAAATATTTGGATATCAATACTCCCCTGTTAATAATGAATGGAACAGCTAGAGAGAAAATCAACATAAAAATAGAAGACTTGAATAACATTATAAACCAACAGACAATAGTGTTTTTGAATCCTAATTATAGGAAAGCATTGTTTCTAATTTTATTCCTTGATAAATTTGGAGAACTGTGTTCAAATCCGAGAACATCTGAAATGATACATTGGACCAAGTTCCAAAGAGAATAACCAGGAACGAGATGTGTTATGGAGACAAGAGTTGAAATGAATAATATTAAAAGATAAGATATTCAATTCAGGGCTTCCCTGGTAACTCAGCTGGTGAAGAATCCACCTGTAGTGCAGGAGACTCGTTTGATTCCTGGGTCAGGAAGATCATCTGGAGAAGGGATAGGCTACTCACTGCAGTATTCATGGGTTCCCTGGTGGCTTAGGCGGTACTGTCCGCCTGCAATGTGGGAGACCTGGATTCGATCCCTGGGTTGGGAAGATCCCCTGGACGGCAGCATGGCAACCCATTCCAGTATTCTTGCCTGGAGAATCCCCATGGACAGAGGAGGCTGGCAGGCTACAGTCCATGGGGTTGCAAACAGTCGGACACGACTGAGTGACTAAGCACAAGGTATTCAAAGATGGAAAAGGTACAAGAGACAATGAATACAGTATTCAACCCTTTTAGCAGCAAAGATAGGGCAGAAAGGTATAAGGAGAGTTTTAAAAAACAATGAAATCTTGATCCACAAGTTCTTTCTAACATTGGGATTTTTATTCTATCATCTATTATTTGATTCTATTATTATATCATCTCCAATACGAGTATTTGACCTTCCATGTACTTTGGATTCCTACCATCTGACCGCTAAGATTAGAAGTAGTTGGCCTCAAAGGCTCTAACTCTCCAACTAGAAGGACCTAGCCAGATGTACCATAATTATTTATTTAATTAAAGTATCAGGTGGAGGGGGAAATGACTCTCTCTTCTTTTATGTGTATCTCAGAGAGCCCCAAAGTTTTAGAGGCAGTATCATTCATGCAATTTCTTAAGCAAAAATGGACCCAGAAAATAACACAGGTCTCTCCCTTACCAACAATGTAGTCAGAAATATTTTCACTTCTCACTTTCATTATAACAAAATGTTTTAACGTTGGGTGACAGTTTTATAACTGAGATTTGTTTGATAAAGTCCCCTATTGCCTCCTCTGCTCAGAGTTCATGGTTTTATTAAATGGAAGGAAAGGGGGGAAAAAAAGGAAGGGAAAGTTTGGCTGAGAGTTGGTGATTCTGAGTCATTTTCGAGACTAGAGTATACAATTAAATTTATGGTTATACCCTTATCCCTTTCTGAGGAAATGCTTTTCACAACCACAGTTTTGGCAGACGTCTCCTTGTTGTGGGGATCAGAAGTAAAACAAATGTTTATTGTTCGACTCTGTCTGGCCAGGAAAATTATCATAGCAGAAAATACCCCTTTTCAGTAAATACTGTATTCATGAACTGAAAAAGCATACTGCTCCATTTCCAGCAATGACACGCTACCAAGTAAAACATTAGTTGGAGACAGCAATGTGGTCACAGACGTAAGACCATTAGAAAAACAAAACTGAAACCAAATACACACTAAAACAGTACAAACACATATAAAGATTCTCCTGCGGTCAGGGGAATGGTGATCATGCTTTGTGGTGATTTTGTTTATCTTCAAGAGAGCAAATTTTTTTCTGGAATCCTTGGGTATATTACATTTGCCCAATATTATTTTAGAATCTATTTATCTATTTATCCATCTATCTATTTAGTTTTAGTAAGTGGAAGGTAAAAGAAGAATGTTTGGCTAATGCAAAATTTTTTTAATCTATCCCTTCAAGAAGTATGAGAAAATAGTAACAGAAAAACAAAACAAAGGTGGATTATTCAGGGTACACTGGCTTTGCTTGGTTGGAATTTTTTTTTTAACTTGTCTGATTTCTCACCAGCCTCTATTTAGCAGTGAAAATTTTAAATAGCTGTTGTATATAGTAGACTATATACATATACATATAGTATACTATATACTATATAAATAGGGACCTAACTTACATTGTAACACTGTGAAATCTCACAGTTTCAGAAATTTTCATTCTCTGACTAAGCATATGTTATAATCTATAATCCTGCATTATGGAGTCATTGTGAGTTGTGAGATTATTTAATAAAAATAAATACACATTTTCTCATTTCAGCCTTTAAAGATTTCAGGGAGTTCCTAACAACAAATAAAATTTCTACCGAGATCACTAACTATTGATAGCTTGCATACACACGTGACCAACTTGTGTCTTATTTACATTATCAAGAATTCTTTGAACTAAACTCAGAATTACATTTTGAAAGCTGATTTAAACTTAATGATGTTAATACCATCAGAAAGCATTCCTTATTGATTCATTATCTTTCAGAATTGTTTTGATCTTGATTGGAAAGGGTTTGGCACTCAGCCTGAAGTATTATCTGTTATAACATTAAAATTTTAATTTTTTTGCAGCTTTATAAAGATTGGCACCACCTGAAGGAATTTTTGTTGGAAAACATGTTGCTGTGCGTATTTCATACCCTCATCATCCTTCAGTTTTTAAATTTTGGTGATTTTTTTCGGTCAAAAAAAATTAAAAGAAAAATATAAAAGAGTAATGTGCCACTAAGGCAGTGGCCAAAAATCACTAAGCTGATGAAATGTCTTTAATTAATGTGTGGAAAACAACAATACAAGTTTCCTATCTCATACATGTAAATTTCTAGTAATTAATGTCATTTTTTTTAAAAAAATAATGGGGCTTCCCAGGTGGTACTAGTGATAAAGAATCCCCCTGCCAATGTAGGAGACATAAGAGATGCTGGCTTGATCCCTGTGTCAGGAAGATCCCCTGGAGGAGAGCATGGCAACCCACTCCAGTATTCTTGCGTAGAGAATCCCATGGACAAAGGAACCTGGTGGGCTACAGTCCATGGGGTCTCAAAGAGTCAGACAGGACTGAAGTGACTTAGCATGCAAGCATGCCATTGAAAGGCAAGGATTTACAAATGTCGATGTTGTCATTCTGCTTACATCTAAAAGGATTTCTTATCTGACTAGGTTGTGATAATATGTATTTGCATTGATTTGTCTCTGCTACATTTTGATATGAAATGTGCTCAATTGTATTTTGGTCAATATTTTCAAAGAAAACCCTTAACCATGTGGCAATAAAAAAATAAATCTAAAAAACTGTCAAATATTGTTCCTAAACAAAGGTATCTTCTTTAAGCCGAGCTTTGCAGTATAGCTCATTATTGCATGTCCTCTGAATTGATTTTATTTTCTCGAGTTTCAGAGAACTGTTTTCAATCTACTGTTTACTGTTATTCCTATGCAGATTTGCAATGCTGGAAAACAAGCTGCATGATTTACTGCTGTTTACTTGGAGTCCTTTCAAGAAAAAGGCACTGCAATTGATCTTAATAGGGACACGTGTACAGAGAATTTAGCCTGAAGAGCACAACTAAAACTTCTTAGATTGCTTTAATATTGAAAGAGGAAACACAGAGGAGTTTTTAGTTTATCAATACCTGCTTTTCATAATACAAGGAAAAGTTAATTGCCAAAATTTTTAATTTTAATTTAAAAAAAGGCAATTTTTAAAAAGCAATTTACTGCTTCCTTGCTACAGCTTCCTTTCTTGCTTTACTAAGAAAAATAATACAAAACAGATATGTAATGTAAAGTTAGTGACAGTTTAGGGGAATGAAAAGACAACAACTGAATTATGTCAAAAACATCACACGTGATGCTGATAACTGTTATGCTGTTTTTACTTCTTCAAATATGTATGAGTATTTTGCAATGAGTTTCACTCAGATATCACAACAGATTGCCTCAATTATGTAAGAGATTTTTCTTTTAGGTATAAGTAAAGTGAGACAAAACATAACAGTAAAAGAGGAAGTAGAGTTTTACTGTTATCTACTAGAGAGTTTCTAAGTTTACAAAACCTTAAATAACTCATAGTTTAGGAACTTTCTTTTCAATACTTAGCAATGACTCACTTGACCACATATTCTGAACCAAAGATGGGAATGCATGCCCTGCTATCTCTTATCGTCCTGACCCCGATAAGATATACTATTTAGAAACTTGGATATACTATTTAGAAACTTGCTCTGCTGGTAAATGTAGGGCATGAGCAACATGAGTAAAGTGACTAAAAATAAAGTCCTACACAGTGAGGAGGTGAAAACTGACCCCATATAGTGGTCTAGTTGGTATCTTCTCTGTTTGTGTACTATGCCGCATTCAGAAACACATAGATTTTATGCTCTTTGCTTAATGAGCTTATTTTAACAAGGCGGAGGCAGACACGTTTGAAGCAGGTACGAGCTGTACTGATGTTCAGAGGAGGGAAGGAAAGGCTCCTAGAGGTGGTCATTCTGCAGTGCCACTTGAGCATGTATGGCCATCAATTCCAAAAGTAGCTCTTTGGAGAAAAATCAGCACTGTAAAAGTCCTTATCAAATAGATAAGTAAAGCATAAAATAAAAAAAAAGTTTATAAAAATTAGTGGTTAGATCTTGTTTGTATTTTCTTATCTGTAATATAACCAGGTCACTCTTTTTGCCGATCATAACAATTAAGGGGATTATTTTTAGCCTTTAAGGAATTTGAAGGTGAGGTGATTTGCTTTTGCACCTCAAAACAAATTTTCAACAAAATTGAAGACTAAATATTTGTATTTTAAAATGGTAATCTGGGCTCAACTTTTTCTAAGGGCAGTGTGAAGAAATCAGGCAATTCTTATCTGTAGGATCTAAAAATAAACATAGACAAAAATAGTAAAACGATCAATTCAGCATATAGAAAAGTGGCCAAATGCCAGCAACAAAGTGTGAAGTGTTTGTTTATGAAAATCACCTGCTACATCAAGTAAAAAGAACTTTTGCTTTTTTTGAACCAAGGATATTCGCATTCTCTCAAACCTAGGCAGTTCAAACAGAGTTTTGCCAACTGGAGGTGTGGAGCGGGTAGACTTAGTTTAAGGGCAACCAACAGAGCAACTAAACACTATAGAACAATATTGTTAAAGTGAGGAAGTCTCACTCATAGAGAAAACACATGCCAAACGGCTGAGACAATACACACAGGTTGAACAAGTTCTAAACTGTACACGTGTGGAGGAGATGCGAGGTTGGTGGTGCTGGTGGTGTAGTTGCTAAGTCGTGTCCGACTCTTGCGACCCCATGGACTGTAGCCTATAAGGCTCCTCTGTCCACGGGGGTTCTCCAGGCAACTGGAGTGGGTTGCCATTTCCTTCTCCAGGGGACCTGGCAGTACCATGAAAAAAGAAACTCTGGAAAGACGTGTAATTGTGCTGCATTTTGAGTGCATTCCTCAGCCTGAGCAACACTGAGGTGGCAAAGAGTGGAATCCTTTCTGGCTTTGGGTGTCTCAACATAACCTCTGGAGAAGACTCTTGAGAGTCCCTTGGACTGCAAGGAGATCCAACCAGTCCATTCTGAAGGAGATCAGCCCTGGGATTTCTTTGGAAGGAATGATGCTAAAGCTGAAACTCCAGAACTTTGGCCACCTCCTGCGAAGAGCTGACTCATTGGAAAAGACCCTGATGCTGGGAGGGATTGAGGGCAGGAGGAGAAGGGGACGCCAGAGGATGAGATGGCTGGATGGCATCACTGACTCGATGGACTTGAGTCTGAGTGAATTTTGGGAGTTTGTGATGGACAGGGAGGCCTGGCGTGCTGCGATTCATGGGGTCACAAAGAGTCGGACATGACTGAGTGACTGAACTGAACTGAACATAACCTCTGCATAAATAATTGCATAATTATTAAACAACAGAGCTGAATGAAGGACCTCAGGAAAGCAATCAGGAGGAAACTCAAATAAAAAGTCTGATATGAGATATTCGAGGTTGTACACTGTTTTGCAGTTCAAGGTCAGCAAGTTCTTGGATTATTAAAAGAAAAGGAACAAAACAAAAACAACCTTCTGAAGAACAAAACAGAATCCAGAGTCACTACCTGGTATTGTCTACAATGCTTAATATTCAAACAAAAAATATACAAAAAGACCAGCACCACCCCCCTCACCGCCAACAAAAGTCTATAGAAACTCTGAGTAGGCACCGATTTTGGATTTAGTAGACAACATGTATAATATACAGGCTCAAATAATCAAAGGAAGATATGTTGAAATAACAATGAAAAATTGCTAAATGTGAGTACATAGGTAATATCAGTGAGAAAGTGGAAACTATGAAAAAGATATGAAAATTCTAGAGATTACAAAATACAATATCTGAAATGAAAAAAAAAAATAAACACAGAGGACACAAAAGAAGATTTGAGATGGAGAAGAATCATTAACCAGGAAGTTAGATGAGTAGAAGTTATTCACTATGAATAATAAATCTTTTTTAAAAAGAAAAACAAGACCATAGTAATATATGGAATAATTTTCAACATTCCAATAGAACAGTAACTGAAATTCCCAAAAGATAAAAGAGAGACATCTGGCAGAGAGCAAAATTTAAAATATGACCAAACACTTCCCAAATACTATGAAAATTTTAAATTTGTAGCCTCGCAAAACTCAGTAAACCCCAAGTAAGATTAAAGTAAAGAAAATCACAGTTAGACGTACACACAAACTATACATGTATGTATAAACTTAAACAACATAAGCCACAAGTTGTATAGGGGTCTTTGTGTGGGTATGTGTAGCAAGAGTGTGCTTATTTATGCAAGAATATGGGATGGCTAAGTACCCCAAACTGCAGTCTTGAATGAACAGAACCCGGGAAGTGTGTCAAGAACAGAAAGAATAGGGCTGAGAACATACCTCTAAGAAAGCTCCACATTTAAGGAATAAGTATAAAGAAAGGATTTTTTTTTTCCAGAAACTGAATAGTCTGAGAGATGATATGATCTAATGATCAGTCACAGGAGAAGGTTAAGAGAGGCAAAAAAATGTATCCTGAGTTGAGAAGGATGAAGTTCTGCAAGGCCAAAGTGATGGTATCGATGTGGACATTGTAAGTTAGCATGAAGATGGAGGGATACAGAATGCGAAAAAATACACGACTCGAGTGATATAGAAACATGACCAATGAATGGCCACATAAAGAGGGTGGGTGTCAAACCTTTAGAAACTTAAAGTACAGATGAGCAATGGGGGAAGGCCTTATGCCTATTGCTATACTTTCAGTATGCTTCAAGCAGGAAGAGTCAGAAAGGAGAAAGCCTGTTAGCACTGTGTGAGGCAGCCCTTAAAATAATAAGAAATTTTCTTACTACAAAATCTTTTATTCTAGCAGCACTACCCACTTTGATATATCTATCAGAGGAAAAGGTGAAATGTGCCTCCCTGAATATATTCACACAAACTCAGCTTTGAAGTTTCACTTTCTGAAATATACTGGTAAAATCTAGTTCCCGAAGAAATGTTTAACACCACCTTACTAATCAGGGCCTCGACATAACTAACTGTTATGTTGAGTTAGTAACTGTTTGCAGTTACTTGGAATGAAGAGTAGATTGTCATCCTTGAAAGCTTTACTCTTTGGTTGAACCTGAAATGGTTTGCTTGGCCTGTTACTGACTGAGAGAGTAAGGGGAGTGGGGCTCCTGAGTTCTAATAAAAAGGTTTTGCCCTGGGATTTCTGCAGCCACCTACCCAACCAAGAAGTTATATTTTCTAGATAAGCATTTGCCTTTTTCACTGTGATTTTCATTTGTACATAGCACAATAATAAATAATGTCTCTCAACACAGCTACCCAGCCATGGAATTCAAAAGTCATTAAATATCAGATTCTACCTTTGGAACTCTTAAGTACAGATGTGCTGGTTGGCACAACCCTAATACTCAGAGATAATAGAAAGTTAGAAATTTAAAATACCTTTGCTAAGCTGTAAAACAAAGAATATACAGCAATGCAAGAGCAGCGTAAGTCAAACGGGGTAGAATTCTCAAGCAGTAAAAATTCCCAGCCCATTAAAATGACTAATAATATTGCTCTGTATTTATATAGTGTCCTCCTACAAAGAAGCTTAAAATGTTTTACTAACATTTTCTCATTAACTCTGCCTTCATCTCCAGGAAATATGCGGTGAGAGTTGTTACTGATATTTTTTCTTGCTTCACCTGTGGTTAATGGGATTTCTGGCATAGTGAGGCCGTAAATTGAAGGTCATTCTGCGGATTGGTGATTACTGGAGTTCCTTTTGTTTCCTCTTCTTTGCTCCATGGGTAACGGCATGTGTATCTGTGCATGTCTTCAGTTGCTCAGTCATGTCTGACTCTTTGTGACCCCATGGACTGTTCTCCACCCATTTCTTCTGTCCTTGGAATTTTCCAGGCAAGAATACTGAAGTGGGTTGCCATTTCTCACTCCAGGGATCTTCCCAACCCAGGGATCGAACCCATGTCTCTTGTATCTCCTGTATTGGCATGGAGATTCTTTACCACTGCACCACCCGGAAAGCCCAATAATGTCTCTTTAATTCAGGTTTTTAGTTCTCTTGTCATAGATGAGAGTGTATCTTTTTGAGTATAACTGAGCTAAGGTTATACACTAAATAATGTACCAATATTATTCATGATAATATTGATAAACTTCTGTTTAAGTTCTCAGCCATTGACTAAATACTTTGGCAATAATGACCTTTTTATTCTGATAGGCAGTGGAGAAAATTGTTATGAAAAATAAGTCATTAATCAGTACAGTTAATCTGTACATTTATGCTTTTGAAGAAACCACAACTCAAGAGAGAAGTCATGAAAAGCACTAAAATTTTCTGAATAAAATTTTACTTAACATATAGGAAACACCTCTTAATAGTCCTGTATAAAAGTGGGGTCGCTAAGAGTCGGACATGACTGAGCGACTTCACATCCACTTTCATGCATTGGAGAAGGAAATGGCGACCCACTCCAGTGTTCTTGCTTGGAGAATCCGAAGGATGGGGGAGCCTGGTGGGCTGCCATTTAAGGGGTCGCACAGAGTCGGACACGACTGAAGCAACTTAGCAGCAGCAGCAGCAAAGAGTGGTGGTATTTCAAATGCAAGTCTTCACATTCTTAGAAGAGGTAAGATGGCAGATAATGAACAGGAAATTTCATTGATGACCAAAATAGCTTCATTAAAAATTGACATTTTGAAGTAACCATATTTGTTTGGTTATTTTGATGACTTAAATTCAATTGCCTGAAGCTCACTTTGTTACCGGGTTGTTTAGTTGTGACAATGTTTTATCTCTGTGCTTTTGCCACACTGTTCCTTCACTCTGAAATACCAGTTATGTCATTTTTTTGAACGCCTGCAAAAGATGTAGGTTCCTCCTTCCACTGGACATCACTGCAGTATGCAAACGCATATCTACTGTAGCACTCATTCCGATTTCTTAAATATGCGTTTATGTACAGTCCTCTTTTATTTTGTGATCTGCTTGAAGGAAAGGGAGCTTTACTTATTAACCACAGTCCTAGTGTCTGGCATATGATATGCACTCTAAATGTGAAGAATGAATGATCTAATTAACTCTTGCTAATTTCACTCTATCTTACTGCTTTACTCCATTTACTTAATGAATAAGTCTGTAGTTAAATACATGATAAATGCATGAATTAATGAGTGAAGGCATTCAACTGATCAATAAATGTAATAGGCTTAACAGAAAATACTTCAGTAGAATGCTTGACTGTCAGTATCTACGTGTCATTAAGCTGTGTGTAAGCTCAGCTTTAAACCTAGGCCTCTTGGTCCCACAATTAAGCAGCAATGAAGTTACTGCTATTGCTTTCAACATTTTGTGGGTATTATTATTCATAAATAGGTCCATTTATGTTTTCTTATCTTCAAAAAGATGTTTTCTATCTAGATTATCTACCATTAGTCAAGTTACTAGTACAATAATTTAACAATATTCTCTTCATCTCTCTCTCTTGTCACAAGAAACAGGTATTTTCATCAGAATTCTAAGCATTTAAACTCATTCTGTGGAGAAGGAAATGGGTACTCTTGCCTGGACAATCCCATGGACAGAGGAGCCTGGTAGGCTGCAGTCCATGGGGTCGCAAGGAGTCGGACACGACTGAGCGACTTCACTTTCACTTTTCACTTTCATGCATTGGAGAAGGAAATGGCAACCCACTCCAGTGTTCTTGCCTGGAGAATCCCAGGGACGGAGGAGCCTGGTGGGCTGCCATCTATGGGGTGGCACAGAGTCAGACACAACTGAAGTGACTTAGCAGCAGCAGCAAACTTATTCTGTGTTTTAACACCAATGGAACATGGTCGGTTAACCTCCTATTCTGCCCATGATTAACAAATCTTCACTCACATTCTCTTCTCCATGAGTCTCCACCACCTTTTAATCATCTTTTGGGTTTCTCTGTCACCAGGCTCATCAAGTTGTGTACATTACAGATAAACAGCTTTTTGTATCAACCCTACTTCAATAAAATGGTTTTAAAATATATAAATTTAAAAATTAAGTATCTAATCGAATGTCAGGGGACATAATGAAGGAATAGTGCACGACCACAACAGAGATGTGATGCTAGAGTGGGGAGGAAAAGCCTCCCTGATGGGTGACCATGAGCAGACTTCAGTGAAGTGCAGAACAGGTATATGTAAATCTGAAGGAAGAACATCTCAGGCAGAGTGAAAGGCATCGACATGAAGACACACTGGCTCAGTCACTGCAAAAGGTCAGTTGTGAACAGGTCACAGTAATTTAAGGGGAGAATGCTAAGAGAAGTTGGCAGAGTTAGATAGTCAGGGATAATATGATGTAAGCTTGCAAGCCACTGTTTGAACTTTGATTTTTATCCACTGAGATATTAATCCATATGTATCATTTGCATCTTACTTCCTTCTAAATTGTTTCCATGGTTTATCTTAGGTCAATACACGTAGATCCAGTGCATTCACTTTAAATACCTTATACTGTGCCATTTTACAAATGCACTACAATTTTCTATGCCAGTTTCTTACTGATAGACAGTTAGGAATCTTATAATTTTCACATTGTCGGGTTATTATTATTCACTCAGAAAATTTCTGCCTTACAGCCTGGATGGGAGGGGAGTCTGGGGGAGAATGGATACATGCATATTTATGACTGGGTCACTTTACTGTTCAACTAAAACTATCACAATGTTATTAATTGGCTATACTCCAATATAAAATATAGAGTTTAAAAAAAGAGAAAGTAACTTTCGGCCTTAAATTAAGAGGAGTTTTGTTTTATTATGACTGACCTTGTGAAATAATTTCTATGACTTAGTTTTGTGGTTTCTAATTAACAATATTTTTGCTTTGTTTTTATGTCTCCCTTTCCTGCCCACTGTTGGATAGATTGCATTTCCTTGATTCCCATATTGTTTTCTCTGTTTTGAAATTAAAGCAGTGTACTTTTAGGTTTATCATTTAACTGCTTAACACCCATGCTTAAATGTAGCATTTAATGTCCATCTTTTAAAAATTTTTACTAGTGTTATCATCTTCTTAATTCCAGCCAATACCTATCCAGATGTAACAACTTTTACCAGTCAAAACCTTAAAACTTTGACAACTGTTACAATTAATGTTGTATACAATTACTTTGCATTTTCTTCATCTGGGTTCTTTGTTTGTTTGCTTATTGTCTGACATTGTCTTCATTTTCCTCAGGTATGCACTGGCACCTGAATTTCACTGATGCTCCCATGTGACCTCTACGCCATCTGCTGCCCCTTTGTCTCTGATGCTCAGCCCCTGTACCACCGTGTGTCTGTCTGGGCATTTGTTATTATTTGTGCTGCTTGGAACTCAGTATAAACCTTCAATCTGATCACTCCTGTCTTTCTTCAATCCTGGAAAAATTTTAACAAACTATATTAGAGTATCACATATCTTCACATTTTCTCAATTACCTGCTTCTGCAACTTTTAATAGATAAAGGCTGGAACTTTGCCTGCATGCCTCCATTTTTCAAATTCATTTTCATATATTCTGTTTCTTTCCATCACTGATCTAAATTCAGTGATTGTGTAGCTATATTCTAATTAATTAAGTCTGCTAATGCTTTATTCATCATTAGATAATCTAATGTTTAAAATGTCTGGTGATTTGATTTTTTAACTTAGAAAATCTATTTTTAATACAGTCTCATTTTTATTTAATGATTTGTCTCCTTTCTCTGAGATCATTTCCAATATACTTGATTTAGACGTTCAGAAACTTCATTCTTAGAGTACAAACCTCCTGTTTTTAATCAGCTAGGTCTCACTCCTAGCAGTTTGCTTCCTGGTATCGCTGTAACTTTTTATGGTGATCTAATGATGGGTTCTCCCTTTCTGTAAGAAGTGTTTCAGTTGGTAACACTTGTCCTGTTAGGGTTATAAGCTTTTCAAAGAATCTAGACTAATTGTGTGTTTCTCATGAGAACTGCCTTGCCATAGATGTCATGTGAAATCAGAGATAATATTATCACTTGGCACCTGCTTGGTATTCCAGTTTGTGTTGGTAACATCACTTCTCTAGGCTAAGGGCTGGAGAAGGCAATGGCACCTGACTCTAGTACTTTTGCCTGGAAAATCCCATGGATGGAGGAGCCTGGAAGGCTGCAGTCCATGGGGTCACTAAGAGTTGGACACAACTGAGCGACTTCACTTTCACTTTTTACTTTATGCATTGGAGAAGGAAATGGCAACCCACTCCAGTGTTCTTGCCTGGAGAATCCCAGGGGCAGGGGAACCTGGTGGGCTGCCGTCTATGGGGTCACACAGAGTCGGACATGACTGAAGCGACTTAGCAGCAGGCTAAGGGCACTGTTTCCAGTCTCCATTCCACAGGGGAAGCAGTGCGTCTGGATTTTTGGCTTTCTGTATGGGGCTCAGTTTTGTTTTCTACTCAAATAGATTTGAAAACACACCTTCTGTCCCCTAGACGTTATGCCTGTAATTGGTTGTAATACCACATCAACCGTTACACTGGGCCTTCAGATCCCTCCCAGAAACAGTTATCTGAGTATTTTCCTTTCTTGCTTGCAATGCTTGCTTTGTTTGTATTTTGCATTGCCTTAAAATGAAGCAACAATGTTTTTACAACGCATAATTTCAGTCCTACTATGTGTGAAAAAACATTATATTTTGAACTCTTGAGCTGTATCAACAAGAAAAGCTGCTATCAAGTAGCACAATCTTTTCACAGTTTTGGACAGCACCAAAAGAATTATTTGCAAAAATTATATACACACACATATAATATATATATATAATATTACTATTAGTAGTAATCATTTTGTGTAGTGAACAAGTTGCAAGAACATCTTGCTGGCAAAAAAAAAAAAAAAATCAAGTATTGATTTTTACATTCTACAAAGCTCAATGGTTACTTTCAACAGATTTTCCCATAGCGTGAAAAAAAATATTTTTCTTTCATTATATATAACTACTCTTTAGAAACTTGAAACTTGTGTTTAGGCTCCTTTAGGGAATGTACATGAATTTCTTAACACTTAAACATTTGAAAAACACATTGTTATTGTTTGGAATCCTTGGAGGAAAAAATAGATTTTATCTACAAACACAAAAATGGAAAAATTTGAGAATTAATACTTTCTTAAAAAACTACTAGATGGAGACTTCCCTAGTGATCTAGGGGTTAAGACTTCACCTTCAATGCAGGCGGTACAGGCTTGATCCCTGATCAGGGGCCTAAGATCCCACAAGCCATGCAGCCAAAAAACCAAAACAAAACAGAAGCAAAACTGCAGCAAACCCAATAAAGAGTTTTTTTTTTTTTTTAATGGTCCACTTAAAAAAAAAATGTAAAAAAACTACTAGATGAAATTATCCTACATGTGTGTTCTATCTGTGCTCCTACCTCTCAGGCACCACAAGAGAAAGTCATAGTCTCTCTTAAAATTCAGAAGAGCTTTCATCACTCTACTATTTTTATAAATGTTTTCCTGTTTTCTAAAGTAGTTTGAAGCAAAAGTCTATAAAAGTGCAAACGTCTCTATTAAAAAATAAAGAAATAAATAACTTGAGTAGATGTCAATGTTACATACCAGTAGTGGAATACAAGTGTCTGTGTGTGAACCCACTTGGTTCTTCAGTTGAATCCGACTTTTTGTGACCCCATGAACTGTAGCTCACCAGGCTCTTCTGTTAATGGG
This sequence comes from Bos taurus, assembly GCF_002263795.3. Lineage (NCBI taxonomy): Eukaryota > Metazoa > Chordata > Mammalia > Artiodactyla > Bovidae > Bos > Bos taurus. The sequence continues at coordinate 18,533,806 of NC_037354.1, forward strand.
TTTCTCCAAGCAAGAATACTGGAGTGGGTTGTCAATTCCTCCTTCAGGGGATCTTCCCAATCCAAGGGTCTAACCTGGTCTCCGTTATTGCATTCAAATTCTTTACCGTCTGAACCACCAGGAAAGCTCAAACTGGATGGGGATAATTTGTAAGCAGAAGTCCTTTTTTTACTAAAGACAAGCAAATCTGAGAGACTTACAAGTTTCAAATACTCCTACAACACTTCAAATTAATTTCATGTTCATTAGCTGAAAGTTGTAGTTAATTACTGGATCAGAGTATCATCAGAGGTTTAAAATGTACATATGTATATTAAGAGAGAGACGTTGGGGGTAGGTAAATTTTGAATGTATGCACAAATACGTACAGATACTTGAAAAAAAAATCTGTTTAACTATTAAGTTTGGACATTAACAAAAGATTTTATCAGGCAGCCGTAAGTTCATATTTTGTATGTTCATTGTATGTAAAAAGTGTTTACACTCTTTTTAAAGGATTTTTTGCATTCGGTGTTGTGTATGCCAGACAATGCCATTAGGAAGGTAGCTTTTTCTGAATTTTGAGTCTATAGCACATTTTTAATTTTCACAGTTTAGTATCTGTGCTTGTCAGTAATGCATATAGCAAAATGTTGATCTACAGCACTGCGAAGCAGAAAAAGCCAAGCATGATTACTTGGAGAGCTATAAAGATGGATCTTCTTTTGTATGTGTGTGTCAGTTGACAGTTGAAATGGAGAGGCACTATGAAAAATTCAAGATGAAAACATTGTCAATTTGGATAAATAGGGGCTCCAAAGCCTGCTCCGTAACATAACAGTTCCCACCAGGGCTGAGAGCCTCAGTAATCTAGAGTGGATCTTTTGAATTAATGCCATGAACTATTTGCTCACTGCATAATTGCAGTTAGAGAACTGTTCCTGTAATTGACCAAAGGTATCAGGTTTCATACCTACTTTTACTTACCTTGACAGCTTACAATTGTGATACAAAGCAGCTGCCAGATTCTGCACTGCCATTAAATGGCAAGAGAAAACTGCAGTGTTCAAATGAGGCCACCAACTGAAAATAAGCCTCAGTTTGGGGATTAAAATGTATTTCACTGGTTTGCACTCTGCTTGGTTTGTCTACAAATTTTATTTTCTATTCATTTGAGTGGAGATTATAATGATAAACTTGAAACTCTTCAAATAAACTCATAATAATATTTTTCGGAATTGCTTTTTTTTCTTGAGTTTAATTTTAATTTCAAGAAAGGTATCTTAAGTGTTCACCCAAACTGCTTATAGGTTGTCTAACTTTCTGGTGAAGAAAAATGAAAGTGTTACTCCCTCAGTCATGTCGGACTCTTTGCGACCCCATGGACTGCAGTGCACCAGACTCCTCTGTCCATGGAATTCTCCAGGTAAGAATATTGGAGTGGGTTGTCATTCCCTTCTCTGGGGGATTTTCCTTTCCCAGGGATCAAACCTGGGTCTCCCGCATTGCAGGCAGATTCTTTACTGTCTTAACTGATTGGAAGCCCACAGTTAGGAAAAAAGTCATTGAATTAACATTTTTATGCTCACACCAGTTCAGTTCAGTCGCTCAGTCGTGTCTGACTCTTTGCGACCCCATTAATTGCAGCATGCCAGGCCTCCCTGTCCATCACCAACTCCTGGAGTTCACCCAAACCCATGTCCATCAAGTCGGTGATGTCATCCAACCATCTCATCCTCTGTCGTCCCCTTCTGCTGCTGCCCTCAATCTTTCCCAGCATCAGGGTCTTTTCCAATGAGTCAGCTCTTCGCATCAGGTGGCCAAAGTATTGGAGTTGCAGCTTCAACATCAGTCCTTCCAATGAACACCCAGGACTGATCTCCTTTAGGATGGACTGGTTGGATCTCCTTGCAGTCCAAGGGACTCTCAGAGAGTCTTCTCCAACACCACAATTCAAAAGCATCAATTCTTCTGTGCTCAGTTTTCTTTATAGTCCAACTCTCACATCCATACATGACCACTGGAAAAACCATAGCCTTGATTAGATGGACCTTTGCTGGCAAAGTAATGTCTCTGCTTTTGAATATGCTGTCTAGGTTGGTCATGACTTTCCTTCCAAGGAGTAAGCATCTTTTAATTTCATGGCTGCAATCGCCATCTGCTCTGAGCCTTTTTTGGAGCCCAGAAAAATAAAGTTAGCTATTGTTTCCACTGTTTCCTGATCTATTTCCCATGAAGTGATGGGACCAGATGCCATGACCTTAGTTTTCTGAATGTTGAGCTTTAAGTCAACTCTGACACCAGTTACAAAGGTAGTCATGATATGTCTATGTCAGCCTGACAAACATGAAAATGATCTCTTTGTTGGTAATTTGAACAAAATTCTGGAGCAATGTCTCCGGTATGATGTGCAGAAGACCACAGATACACCTGGACTAATGGAAAAATATATCCTGTATTACAAATATTCACATCAAAATTTCAGATACACGAAGAATGTAGATAACTACAGCGAAACCGAAGATTCTCAGGAAGGCATGTAATTACTTCCACGTTTCCTTTTCCATAATTTTTAATAGAGGTTTCCATAGTTGTTTATATCTTAAGAAATATAAAAGTTTAATGAACTCTAATGTGCTAATGAATTTATTTATTTGCAAAACTATGTTTTTATTGACATAAGAGAATTACCGTGGTGATAGAAGTTCTAGTACCTATACAGTATTGACCTTACTGGTCTCCAGTCAGCCAGTTTGGGTCACTTGTTTAAACTCTTACCTTATGTGCAAAGTCTAATAAGATCAAAGTGAGGGGTCTTAGGGCTGGTTTGGACAGTATTTACATGGTCCACCCCATATTTTTTTCTAGCAACAGCAACCCAGAAACCCTTCCTTTACTTAGTAAGGCTTGCTATAGATAGTTATTTAATATTGGTCGTTTATAAAACATATCAAAGTGATATTTATTGGTAAGAGAGAGATATCTCGGCAAATTCTGAAATTGCTGACAGATAGGAATTGTGTTAAATCTACAATTTACCTCCACAAAGCCCCAAATTATGTTAAATTTAAGCCACCTACTCAGATCATTTTGTTTTGTAGTATAAAAGCAAGCTTGTTGTATCAAAGAAGACATTTTTATGAAAAAATTAATACTGTACATTTGAAGATTCAAATGCCGGTCTTTAATCATAGAAGCTGTATGAGTTCTAAAATATAAAAAATCTAAAATAATTCTTCCAAAATAATGAATGACAAACCATGGAAAAAGAAAAATATCATTCATAATTATATTCTAATAAATGTATTATTTGCAAATTTGTGAAAGGGGAAAAGCCATTGTGCAGTGAATCCCAGAATTTTATAATATTTACTGTTTTCTATTTATTGTTAGTCCATTCACTTCAAAAGGAGAAAACAAGAACAGGATTTCCCCTAAGTGAACAACAAAAGAAAGTAAGGTATGAAGAATTTTTGGCTCTCACTATTCGGAGAAGGCAATTGCACCCCACTCCAGTACTCTTGCCTGGAAAATCCCATGGATGGAGGAGCCTGGTGGGCTACAGTCCACGGGGTCGCTAAGAGTCGGGCACGACTGAACAAACTTCACTTTGACTTTTCACTTTCATGCATTGGAGAAGGAAATGGCAACCCACTCCAGTGTTCTTGCCTGGAGAATCCCAGGGACGGGGGAGCCTGGTGGGCTGCCGTCTATGGGGTCGAACAGAGTCGGACACGACTGAAGCGACTTAGCAGCAGCAGCAGCAGCAGTGAAAGATTAGTGCTTTTTTGTATTAGAGATCTTGAATTTATCTTACCTGCATGAAGCAAAGGAATCTGCCCTTGATTCAAGTTATTCTTTTTCTCCTTTCAAAGCAAGGTATATTAAATATCATGTAAATAAACACGTCAAACAAAACCTATTTATTGTCACAGGAAAGGCATTTGGTAGACAGCTTGTCAGAGACTGAAAAATTAACACCTTTTTCAGACTCTTTTTCTTCCCAACAGGTTGATACATTTAAGACAAATATATAACATAGCCTGGTGTTATTAAAGTATAACTATGACTGCTACATCTTAAGTTTAATAGAAAGTAGTAAATCTAAAAATTTTTATAGCTTTGACACAAAGTAACAAAGTGAAGAGGAACTAAAAAGCCTCTTGATGAAAGTGAAAGAGGAGAGTGAAAAAGTTGGCTTAAAGCTCAACATTCAGAAAACTAAGATCATGGCATCTGGTCCCATCACTTCATGGGAAATAGATCAGGAAACAGTGGAAACAGTGTCAGACTATTTTGGGGGGCTCCAAAATCACTGCAGATGGTGACTGCAGCCATGAAATTAAAAGACACTTACTCCTTGGAAGGAAAGTTATGACCAACCTAGATAGCATATTAAAAAGCAGAGACATTACTTTGCCAACAAAGGTCTGTCTAGTCAAGGCTATGGTTTTTCCAGTGGTCATGTACGGATGTGAAAGTTGGACTGTGAAGAAAGCTGAGTGCCGAAGAATTGATGTTTTTGAACTGTGGTATTGTAGAAGGCTCATGAGAGTCCCTTGGACTGCAAGGAGATACAACCAGTCCATTCTGAAGGAGATCAGCCCTGGGTGTTCATTGGAAGGACTGATGTTGAAGCTGCAACTCCAATACTTTGGCCACATGATGCAAAGAGTTGATTCATTGGAAAAGACTGATGCTGGGAGGGATTGGGGGCAGGAGGAGAAGGGGACAACAGAGGATGAGATGGTTGGATGGCATCACCGACTTGATGCACATGAGTTTGGGTGAACTCCAGGAGTTGGTGATGGACAGGGAGGCCTGGTGTGCTGCGATTCATGGGGTCACAAAGAGTCAGACATGACTTAGTGACTGAACTGAACTGAACTTGATATTTTAACTTTAATTTTGATTATTTCATAAGGTATGCCTGAACGTTCATTACTCCACAACAGAGAAATTTAGCATTGATCAAAATTGCTACAAGAAGGAATGAAATAGTTGGAAAGCTATTTTCACTCACTATTATTTTTCATTTATTTGACTGCCTAGTCCTGCTCTGTGGTACGCCAGTAGCAGAAGGGGAAAATTGGTCTCAGATTAACTATTACAAAACATCTCCTGAATTGGAGCTTTGGGGAACTTTTCTCAGGATTTGGGAAAAGAAGTACCAAGTCTGATGTAGCCAATACTCTACAAT